>NW_013669083.1:7986-42365 GCF_000517525.1 Limulus polyphemus
CGCTAGTTTGTAATATAAGGAACCACTTCTTTTCTATGTGATTTTTCGCTAGCTTTCCTCATTAAAAAGATGCGCACGCGCATGCGCGCAAGTAAGTAGATAAGATAAGTAATAATACCCAGGTGCACACCCTCAGGATCCACTTATTTTCTATGTGGTTTTTTGCTAGCTTGCATCCTTAAAAAGATGTGCATGCGTGCACACACATGGATAAGTAATAATACCCAGATGTACACCCTTAGGGTCCGCTTAGTATGGGTGCATAATTTCAGGTTTCTAGGTTCTTTTCTCTTGGAGCTATGGTGGTCACACACACAGACACGTCTCTTTATTATTATAAATACAGAAAAGTGGAATTCGAGATATTTTGTTTCCTTTGGCATTGTTATAGGAAAGTATAAATGGTTACCTATGAAGAATTTAAAGCAAGTTTCCATAGTCTCATCCTTCTTGTGGTGCAAACTGTTTGGTGTTTTTGAATTGTCTTGTCATCTTCTTAAAGCCTGGGTTGTCAAGAGCATCTGTATTTGATATTACACAGAGTAAAGTGATTTTAGTTGTTTCCTACTGTATCATTTCTTGATCAAGAAACTAGATGTGCTAGAAAAGCATCGTAAAGTAAGAGGCAGTCTTGATTTTTACAATTCAAATAACAAACGTGATGATATTATCAACATGTCAACTAAGCAGTCCATGTGAGAACATGCAATATGTTAGTATGACTTACAGAAGTATAAACATATACATATCACTAATTTAGTTCATGAATGTGTTAAGCCACAACTTGTCTTTAAACAATAATTTTCCCATGCTTACTTAAAAATTATCTTTTCTTTCATATTTGCTTTGAAACAGATTCTTTTATAGCTAATTTCATCATCGTAAAAATTTTTATGTCATTTTTTTAAAATTATCGACCTAACCTTATCTTATTTACTATCCAAGGTTTTCATTTTTATTTTTTCAAGAAACTGTACTATCCGGTTTTTTAAATCAACGTAAACCGAACTCTAGCTGAATCTAGATTTGAGTCAAGTATTATCAAGATGCTTGTTTTTATGGTGTTGTAACTAGACACTTACTGATCATTAAGTCATGATAACGTTGTTGCAGCTTTTTTCTGACATCAGCAATACTTTGTGTGATCTGCCCAAATTACGTTTCTTTTTTTGTTGTTTTTTTCCTGTAGTATCAATTTATTTTTGTGTGATAATTTGTTTTTACATTCAGTAGCGCGCGTTGTCTATTCAGCCATGCTTACTTCCACTGATTGGTTAATTATTTTGATATTAAAGTTAGAAAAAAAACGACCTTTACTTTCCAGATAATTATAAGAGAATGTTTATTTTAACTGACATAAAATTATTTGATATTACAATATTGGTTAAACTATAAAACTGCCTGTGGTGTTATATTTCTCAAGTCTGCCGTAATATGCCTCTACCAATGTATAGATTATTATTATTATCTCACTACTGTTCTAATACTATAGTATAATTATGATACTAACTATATAAGTACTCAACTCAAGAATAAACTGACACACGAGTCATTCTGTACTGTGCTTATGGTCAGGAACAGGGATATGAAGTTGTAGGCATCAGAAGTCCATATAGTGATGTATTCTTCATAGCCCTACATCATGTGACACATTTTGAGATAACCATACTGTTTAACACAGATATTGGAAATAAAAAAGGCTTATCAACATAACAGAACTTGCCCGTGGGTATTGTCAAGAGTTTGGTACCGCTATCATGGCTCTACATGCGTTCACGCATTGTGACATAACAAGTGCTTTCAAGGGTATTGGTAAAGTGCAACCAATCAAACTACTTCAGAAGATGCCTGCATTCCAAGAAGTTCTTGGTATACAAAGGAATTCATGAACCATTCCAGATCATGTAGAAGCAGGCTTGGAAGAGTTGACATGTGCGAGGTATGGCAAACCACGTTACAAAAGTGTTAATGCTTTGCTGCTCTCAAGTAGAAATGTGGACGGTCTGATGGCAGTATAAGTCTTAACCAGAACATCGACTTTAATCAGCTACCTCCTTGTAAGAAAGTATTACGTCAGCACAATAGACGGATTGATTACCAAGTTGGCATCTGGAAGTCTGCCAATGTCCTTCAACCAGATATACCAAGGCCAACAGAAGAGCATGGTCGGAAGTTTGTCAATGGAAAGCTGAAACCTCTCTGGTTTTAAGGATATATTCTTCCAACAGAAATCGCTATCCTTAGATGTTAGCGGGAAGTGCGACGACCCAAGCTCTTCCGATGAAGACTCAGATCACAGCAACTTAACAGACAGATGATAATATGGACAGTGTTCATGTTAGATATTCACACATTCTTTAATGTTTTTGTATTCGTAGAGCTTTTAGTGAAATGAATGATGAATCGTTTTTACGAACACCCTTCCTGGTATAGTAGCGATTCAGAATGACTGATTTGCAACAGAGAATGTGTCATTGTAAAGCTTAAGTACAACTAATTTTCTGAATGTTGTATATATATATATAAATTAGTTTTATCTCAGTCTTTAAGTTTAATACTTTTAATATACATAACTGACTTATTCTTTTAGAGATTTTCTGACATTTGATTTGCAAAAAATGTTACATCTTGATTATTTGTAAAATTAAAATTAGTATAACAACTAAATTATTTACTTCGTTATATAAATGCATATCTTATGTACAATGTACAACAAACAGGTTTCCATACATATTCGAAGGCAAAACTTTATTTATAGTTTAATCGTGCTTCTTACACATTATAAATATATATATTTTGTAATTAATTATTTGCTGACGTTATTACCTCCACCACCGAAAGTGGACGGGGGTTATGTTTCACCCCTGTGTGAGTGTGTGTGTGTTTGTCAGCAGGACTTCTCAAAAACGGCTAAGTAATTAGTTTTTGGAAGGTAAAGGTCACAAATATCCAACAAATCCCTACCTGTTAACATGGGGACCGATTTTCATACTCTTTTTGCTCTACAACTCAGTCAAATATGATTGGAGTGTGATGAAACTTGGTGGACATATGCAGAATATTATATATCACTGTCCTGCCAAAAATGGTCCGTGTCCGTTGATAACTCTGTGTGACGGAGGTATGTGCTCTACTAAGTGCCCTTCTAGTTCATACTCTAACAAAGCTTGGTAAGATATTTTGTTCAGACGAGATTTATTTGTAAAACTAAGTACTTTTGTAACAAATAATTACACACTCTGTGTATATGTTGGTAATCTTAAAACTTTAAATAACTTAAAGTATGCATTCTACACTGAAGGTTATTGTCTGTCTAAAAGTTTCGTGTAATTTTTAACTCCCATAGCTGACCAGTGATTATCTTATACAAACCAGTTTTAGCAACCTTAATAATTTAGTATCTACGGCTAACTTAGCATAATAAAAACGATATTCCAGGTCCCATGCTACTTTTGGAATTATATATTTCATTCTTGATCTTATTCAATCTGATGTCTATGATTATTCGCACTGTTGCTCAACACCACAATTCTAACAAGTTTGTTTGAAGAATGGCGAGGTCGATCTTAGCCATTATATTTTGACAATAATTCCACATTTCCTATGTACTCGAATGTTTTCTTCCAAGACCAAGTTTAAGCGAACAAAACGCGTAGATGTCCATGGGTGCACAGCAGGTGACTTCAGAGCTATTTTAGAGGAGGAAATAGCAGAAAAAGAACACCAGTTTCATTCTCTATAGTTCATGAAGACAGAAAATGGTGCTTTAGACTCATTCGTTTGTATTGACATTATATCCTAATGTAGCGTTATCTTTTGGGCTGTCTGACCACACAGTGCTAATGGTGAAACGTTAATATAGACATGCCTAATAAATAAACCACAGTATAGATTTGCAACACGCCATTCCAAGATGAGCAGGAAAAATGCAAAAACAACAAATAACGACCAACAGTCGAAGGAAAGAAGTCGAGAATCCGGTACAAATATGTAGAATTTGAAAAATAGACAAATAAATAAGGTTAGTTCACCAAACATCGAACAGTTAGCAGAAGGATGGTTGTATAAAGATGGAACGAAGTGGAAGACATTTTAATTCGAAGGAATAACGCCGTAAATTACCTTCGAATAAATTAGTAATGTCTTGAAATATAGTGTCTGAATTGGGTAAAAGATGGTAAATGTTGAACAGATTGTAAGAGTTGACATGTAATGTTTGAAATAACAAGGTGTAAGAGCGAAGGAGTAACTCAAGAAACAAAAACAGACTAAGAAGATGCCTTAGCGGTGAAACTAGAATTCGAAAGGCGTAGCTGTGTTTCAAAGTTGTATTAAATATTATTATCTTTAGTTATATGCATGGTGTTTGTAGCTGTCTTTTACTCTCCAAAGTTAACCTATTCTTATATATATATGACTTGAAGATCATTATGTATAGCTTTGATTATTCAAAATCAAACTGATTAAGATATGTGGTAAATTGAGTGATAGATCGGACTTCATATTTATCTTTATTTGTTGAGTACAATGATCAGATTTCATGGACATAGCGGCACATAAAAATCATTAGGGGTAAGAAGTGAGTTGGACAGATGAATCTGAATCGTATTTTTCTGCTTTTGAAGTAAATTTTGAAGTACTTTTGTTTAACGTAGAAGACGATCAAGGATTGTTATGACTTTGATACGAATGTTATGCAAGAAAGTGCAATTAGTATATGATATTTTTAATTATATGCATTGTTAGTTTGAGAGTTAGAAGTCAAATAACTTTGATAAATATGATTTCGTTGTATTTTACATTAATTGTTTCTGTGCACGCTTTGTGTTTAGGAGCTGACATAATTTAGAGCTGAAATGTAGTTTTAGAACGTAATTATCAACATCTCTGAGATACATACCTATTAATTAATGCAAATATAGTTACTACTATATCATTATTTAGTAATTGACCATGTTACACAAACAGACCTTTCGTCCTACCACAGAGTACCTGTTCGCATGAGGGGCATAGTCAAACAGAATTAGGCGTGGTTCGAGTGAATAAGCAAATTTCCTGTTGAGTTTGTAAGCTGGCAATTAAGTTTTCAATGATCATGTGTGAGAGAGTGAGTTAATTTCATTACCTGTGTCTTGGATTTCTCAGATGCAGGTCTATATGCCTAGTGTTTTGATAAGAACGGAAAACCAATTTTGTTTCGTTTTTCATCAGGTGGGAAAGGAAATACATTTAAGTTACAGACACACAAAAAGCGAGAAAGTGTGTTGTGGAAAGTTCATTTGTCAGATACTCATGTACTAAGCTTTTAATAATTAACCTTGGTGGAAAGTATAACTCGTGAAATATTGTGAAAAAGCTGTTAAACAAATCGCAAGAACGAAAAAAAAAAGCAAAATAAAAGGACTGCAGTCAGCTATAAGAAGTAGGTGAGTCACAAAACAGGAAACCTGGTATCCTGAGCGGTTTCGGAAAGTAAGCCATCCCACCTATAGAGAGCTAAGGTTAATGGATCTCTTATTTCTGATTTAGATATATGTATCAATCGTATGATATTGGTCAATATTTTGAACTAGATGACAAAATGCTTAGTATTGTTTTTGATTATTATTATCATGAGGCTAAAGATACTAAAAGTCAGGTTATAATTGCCATTTAAGGCAGCTTTTCAAGAAGCCCTTGACTTTTTCATCCTCTGGAACAAATGAAACAAACAAACAAATAAAACTATATAAATAATCGATAATAACTTTGAAAATCAAACTGGCGTTGATAGGTGATGTAAATAAAAGACATCATAGAGATCTGATGATGTAAAAAGCACATCATAGCAAGAAACTAATTTAGATAATTAACGCGGAAAATCCCATAAGACAACAACAAAATGAGAGCTTAGTCAGAGAAGGCGAATAATTTCAAAAGGACAAAAAAGTTGACCATTAGCCTCCATTAATAAAATGAAGAAGTTAAAAGAATATATACCAATATATGAGTGTAAGGGATTTTAATAATGCTTTAGTGACAGATCGATCTGAACAGCAATATTGTATTTGTATCTGTATATGAGTAGGAATTTTGATACTGAGAGGTGTATAACTTGAGAGGTGGAAGATGCTAGTTTTAATCTTGGCTTTATGCAGAGTTAAGAGTTGAAGTGGACGAGGAATGATTCTAATTGGGTGCAGATTTTACTGGGAGTTAAATGTAGTTTATAATAACGATGTTCCAGATTTAGAATTAAGACCTTTATTGTTGACTGTGCTGAATCTGATGACCCTTATTACGCATTATTGCTAGATACTACAATTTCCATTATAATAAGTTTCTGAAATTACCAGCAAAGTCAATCTTAGACTATACAAATAATGATTTCCTAGCAATTCTGTGATATGGTTCGGCACACACTATGAAGATAGATTTCCGAGAAAATCATGTTCATAATAAAAATAACAAACCAGTTAGGACAGAAAAACGTAATCGCCTTGTACCCATCCATACCCATAGAAGAAGGCACAAATTGTATCATTAACTTCACATATTCACTTGATCAACACATTTTTTCAGAGAACATCACTATAGAAACCATCCGCACAATGCTTAATTTTGTCCTAAAGGACAGCAGTTGTTTTAAATTTGGAGACACTTTGTACAAACAAAAGAAAACAGTAGCAATTGGTAACAGAGCAGCAGTCACATTTGCTATAATAGTCATACATACACTAGAAACCACGACTCTTGACACATATAGAAAACAAAACAAGCTTAACTCCAGAAGTGTATTGCTCATATAACGACGACATATTTGATATATGGAATCATGGAAAAGAAACACTACAGCAGCTTTACCATTTCCTAAGCAACTTCCACTCATAAATCAAGTTCACACTAAAACTATCCAGTGTAGAAGGAAATTTAACATTCTTAAACATAATCCCAAGACAGACAAATACGGAGTTCTATTCATATCAGAGAAGCTGATATTTATCCATTACAAATCACACCACCCAGAACAAGTCCAAAGTAGTACAATAATAGGAGAGTTAAGGAATATAAATCGAAACCGAATGCCATTCAAACAGCACAAAAAATACTTTAACAATCTACTATTACCAAACGGATACCCCGAATATTACATCGAAAATGTTTTCCCCCAGTGGCACAGCGGTATGTCTGTGGAATTAGAATGCTAGAAACCGGGTTTCGAAACCCGTGGTGGGCAGAGCACAGAGAGCCCATTGTGTAGATTTGTGCATAAATTCAAACAAACAAACACAAAAAATGTTTAACATTATAATAGCAACAGGCCCGAAACCAAAACAAACAACAACAAAAATACATGAAAACACCCACAATGAACATTTCTTCCATAAACAACACAATCACAACCAAGATTCGTAAAACCATTAAATAATCCCAACATAACGCAAAACAAAATCTGATAAAACACTGAAAGAACTATCAGTTTACTCTTGATACTCACAAAAAAAATATGCCAAAAAAACAATGCCACGCTAGAGAAAACGGAGCAGGACAAATGTGCCACATCAAATACGTTACACATGCGCATCTCAGAAGACATCAGTGCATTATATAAGTATGAACAACACAAACCCACCCCAGCAGAACACTTCCTATACAAACACGGAACGCTAAACACAAAAACATCAAAACCCATTTAAAGTTTCTATCTTATAAAAAAACAAAGATTTTAAAGAAAATATATGGAAGCTATACTGATTAACGAAAAAAATCCAAAAATGAACAGAGACAATGGGTGGTACATGTAACTAAACCACCATTCAAATACATCATACCAATACACTTGACACTATTACTTTTAGTTTAACACTTGCGTACTCTGGAGTATCACACAGTTTTACAATTTGATTTTAACATTGCTAGTAAACTTTGTATCCTTTCAACTTTAAGTTTTTGTTTTCCATTTTCAGTCTATGCGTATTTTAGCTAATCATAACACATTTTGTGGTTCTCTTTATTTTCGTATTTACCCCCCCCCCCCAGTGGCACAGCGGTATGTCTGCGGACTTACAACGCTAGAATCCGGGTTTCGATACCCGTGGTGGGCAGAGCACAGATAGCCCGTTGTGTAGCTTTGTGCTTAATTACAAAGACACAAATTTTCGTATTTCATATAAGTAATATATGTCATATGTTAGTATAGCAAAGACGTATCCCTGTTTTCTGGATTGTTTTCCCATCATTTGATTTTTCAAGCAAGAGTAAATGGCCTTTTGCAACTGTTACCACTTTTCTCTTCCCTAATTTCGATGCAAACTCATTGTCACTCCACACATCATTGAGAACAGCAACTAGTTGTTATTTATTCTCACCGTTCAATAGAAAGTTCCTCCAGTTTACAGGCTTTTGGGTCATTTGGCTCCTAATGGTCAATTTTTCACTGCAGCTATGTCTTTCTCGTTCCATCTTTTGATCAATCTTTCTTTATACATGTCATTACTGAAGATGAGATCCGACTTCTCGGGCAGACTCTCAAACATCCTATGAGAGATCTCCTTGAAGTTATCAGGAATGTCTTGCAATATGTGGACACTTAGTGTTAATGCTTTTGCAGGAATTTGAGCATCATCAACATCCTTCATTAAATATTGGAATCCTTTCAATTTATCGGTTTTCGCCAAGTAACCATCAGCAGTGCCAATGCTGTAAGGAACAGGACTTATTGGATACTTTATCAGTTCTTCGATATCGAGAGTTTTATTTAGCTGTGGCTTAACCAGCAACTGTATGGGCACAGTGCTGTGTTGCTTGTAACTCACAACTCTGTTCGGTGTAGTCTTCAGTTTCACAAACTTGTTCATGCATTCGAACGTCTTCAATTTCAATTTCTTCACTGGTTCAAAGAAGTGGTCTTTAGTATCGAGTCTTCCAGTGATGAATTTTTCTTTGGCCTGTTTTCATAACTCTTCAACTGACATCATGTATTTTTCAATATGAGTTGGAGTAGAGACACCTGAAGAAATACAGTAGAGCTTATCATGATCTGTGATGTTGAATGGGTTTAGAAAGCTGTCAATTGCGTCCATGGTTCTAGTGACCAGTCATTCGCTCTTGCTAATTTCTGCTGGTCTCAGCTCTTTGTGTTTTCTCCAACCCTGAGAATCAGACAGCAAATCAGCTTTAACGAATGTAGCGTCTATGAATTGTGCCCTTTCATATGTTTTTTTCATCCATCTTTGATAAGGATTGAAGTTTGTAAGGATTGCAGTCATACCAGCACCACATCTCCCTGGTCCACCATGGAATTTTGCATGCTTCCTGAATGTTTCTTCCATGGTTTTGTAGACTGCACATTTGTTCCCGTGAACCAACGATCTTGCCACTGATTGCTCTTCTTCAATGTTGGTCAGGAATACTGAAAAAAAGGTTAGGTACCGTGAATAATTATGTCCATCGAAACTAAAGAACAAGTCAGCCATCTTGTAGATGCTATGTATATACAGCGGATAGTTGTTAGTCTTTACTGCTTGCAGTAGTTCCAGAACCAGCCATACATGGTTCATATACGAAAACTACAATTGTGCTGTTTTTCCAAGTTTACATTTGGCAACATCAGACTTGAACTTCAAATACTTGTGGATCTGTGAACTAGTGACCTTATGGTTCACTACGGTAGTTAATGATTGTTTTGTGGGACAATCAAATAGACTCTCAAAGAGGTGTTGTGATTCATCTGACAGGTTCGACATCAGCTGATGCTCCTGCTTTGTTGACAGGAAAATCTGTAGTAGTAGCCATTCAAGTGCTTCAAGCAGTGTACTTGTGACAAGCCAAACCTTGATGTGGTTTTTACAGCTCTTTGAACTTGTAGGTTGTAATGGCGTACTTCTGTCCCTCTTCTTTTGGTGCTTCTTTAGAGTATCTGAGACATTCCTGTACAGCCTTGTACCCAGTAATTGGGTAGTAATCGATTGTTGTGATTTTTTGATGTTTTCTCTCTAGTTGAACCCAACCCTTCATTGGAACTCCTGACCTGTCTTTGCACTGTGCGTATGTGCCAGGACCCACAGGAGGTTTTGATAGGTTACATCTTTGTGTGATTTTTCTTCATTCACACATGCCCATCTTCGCACCTTGTAGGATAGGCTCTGCCTCTGTGTGATGTAACATTCAGGAAGAGTTTGTGAGCTGTCGAGTTTCAGTGATCTGTCTTTGGTTTGTTGGATGGAGGTTGCTGGAGGAACAATGATTTTGCGTTTCTCAGTATCATGTTTATCTTCTTGCTCAATAAAAGGTTCTATTTCTTGCAGCATGATGCCATAGCTTATATCAATAGAACCTGATGCTGTAAAGTGATCAAAGTGATCTGATTCTTCTAGGTGTGTCACATAGATTTCTCTCATAAAGTGTCTAATTTGATAACAGCATTTCTGTAAATGATGGCACACAGTTTCAAAAGCCTCGCTGTGTGCTCGTTCGATATTAGCTTTTGATGAGGCAGCTTTGAGGTTGGTGCTTCACCATGATGATGGATCCTAGATTTATTTAACTCGACAGCACATCGAAGTCTTTTTTATCTTCAGCTATTTGAATGATTTTGCTCCACCTTTAAGCATAGCTGGTCTCTCCAATGTGAAGCGAGTGAAATGCTGTGAACTCCTTGCAATGTATGATGCATAGTTCTCTATTTGCATGTTTGTCTTCTAGAGAGTCCTCTACTGCTTCAATGCCCCTTTTGCGTCTCTTGGATGACCATTTCATGACGATAAGGTGACGATTTTATCATGAATTGTTTGTCAAAGGGAACTGATTATACGCACAGTAGCCTGAAATAAAAAAGACGTTAAGTATATGTTGCAGATGTGAAATTGGTAAAGTACATATATATATATATATATGGTTTGCTACAAGTATTTTTCATTTCAGACTTGCTCAATTTTTCAGCAAAGAAAGCGTAATATTTGTCTTTCTGAACTATGTCTTAAGTATTTCAACCAACTTACAAAGGATTTGGTACAAAGATACCTTCTTGCAGGTTCCAAGCAGTGATATAAACAGTTTTCGATTTTTCTGGTGTTAAAATTAGCCATTTTGGGATTGCATGTCGAAAACACTTTGCATTCACCAGCGAATATTAGATCATCCTGTAGCTAAAGAATTGTCCCATTTCATTAACATAAATAACTATTTACGAAACACGTTTTATTGTTTGAGATTATTTATAAGCCTACCAAACTAAATTACTTTATATAACAGATATATTAAGTATACAGGTCATTTGGTCGTTGTTAAGCACAAAGCTACACTATGAGCTATCTGTGCTTTTCTCACCACGAGTATCAAAACCCGATTTTTAGCGTTGTAAGCCTGCAGACTTACAGCTATGCCACTTGGGAGGGGAGACATTAAGTATACAGAAAAGTAAGTAAATTCTGCGTTGATCAACAAACTGGTAACGGTTTAACGTATATATATATATATACGTGTGTGTGTGTTGTTGTATCTTTCAAACCAGAGGTATACGATTGTCTATTTTTATATGTTCTTCTGTGGCGATGTAAGTAACAAAACTTAACTTGGAAGGAAGAAGCAAAAATCAATTCAGTGCTTTGAAGTGGGGAGGACACGTGATATTTATCATATTGCTAGATATGAATAATAAACTTACGTAATGAAACAAGTCAAGTCGAACTCTTTATACCATATAATAGTTAATATAACAATAAAAACTATAGTTACCTGGTGGGAGAACGGAAAGTTTGCGGTAAAGAAAGGAAAATTACGGTCTTATAACACTCACATTCGAGGTTCGATTCCAGGCGGGGGACATAACAGAAAGCTACTGTATCTTTGTTTTAACACATTTTAACCCTCTGTCCCTGATATTACGTGATAGTATATAAACTAAAGTGTCAGAATTTTTTACCCTCTTCATTTTAGTTAGTTCGACTCTGAAATCAAAAAAGGTGACTGCCTACATTTAAATGTTTTGCTCCTGAAACTGCCAGATCTTTTTATAGTGATGATCCACAAATAATCACTAATTCACATCTTTACACCTGTCCAATTCCAGGTACTGAACAAAATGTTCAGTCGCATAACTACTTATAGACCGAGTTTAATGAATGACGGTGTGGACGAAGGTGATGGTGGAACTAAACAGAAAAGGTTCAGGAAAAACAGAAGTGTTCGAAGCAGTGTATTCCGGAAACTCCCTCGAAAAGTAGTGGTAAGTTTCGGTGGGGAATTTATTAACCGAGAAAATATTTCTTAGTTTTGGTGTGAAAAATATCGATCTTAGAGAAGAAATTTATGTTTAGATATAAAACCATCTTGTCAGAATTAGAAACTAAAGTTTTATTATAGTGTGAAAAAAGGCATTTATATCATAACAGTTGTTGTTGTAACAAATGGGTTATATAAATGGTATTCCGACCACTACTGTGTTTGTTGTATCCTAATTAGTCTGATGAGCTCTGGATTGAGTGGAACACATCATCGGCAAATGGATATGACAAACGTAGTGTGGTTGGGATACTATTATTATACACTCTTCTAATTCTTGAAAATTCCGAAGGGACTATATATAAAATTCAGCGTTAAAATATACTAATATCTGATGACAATTAAATTAAGTTAAAGTTTTGTTCAGGTCGAAATATATTTATCTTAACATTATGCTTATGTTGAAATGTATCAATATTGGTAATTAAAGGTAAGTTTAAGTTTAATATGTATCGATCTTGGAAACCACGTTATGTTCAGGTCAAACTCAGTAAGAAAGTACGAGTTTTCAGAGCGTCAAGTACTCCCATATTTTCCTATTTGTTCCTATATATTTCACAGAAATACCCATTGTTTCTTATACTTTGTGTTTTTTTTCTTCTTAAAATACAAATATTCAAAGAAAAGTGACATACTTAATGTAAACATTTTACAAAATTTCGTTTACAAAATTATATCTTTTAAGACTTTTTAGATTTCTGCTTTTTCTTCAATATATTTGTATTTCTCTCAGGTGTGGCGCCCGTGTCCAACCCAGCCACTAATAGCCTCAGTTGTTGGATAAACTACCTGGATCCATTTAGATCAAGGAAACCATTGTTCTCACCTTTTAATGGACTGTTTTGTTTTTGGCAGAAAAACTAAAAACATGATTCTGATAATAAAATCATCAGCATGGGGAAATGTGCTATTAAGTACTATTGTGGTAATAAAAAGAAATATTCATCAGTTTTGGAGGAAGAAAAGTTCAGAATATATATGTTAGGCAAATGTTAAGTTAGAGCAACCTTTCTAGATGTTTTTCAAAGAAATGTTAAAAATGTGTTAAAATATCCAACAACTGAAGCTGTTTTAGAAAATTGTCATGGCTATCTAAAATTTCAATAATTATTTCAGGTAAGAGTTTGTTAATTATGCCAGGAGACGAAACCAAGTTTAATGAAAGGTGATTGCTTGAGGTTGATGGAAATGGACATGAATTGAACTTGTGAAAGAAAGTACCTTATATCAAGGAAAATGTATCAATTTGAAATTAAATGTGACAGGATCCCATCATACAATAAGTAAATCCCTTCTTTCACCAAATACACCCAAAACTCACATTTAAACGTCAACCAATCACTGAAATCTGAAAGTGCAAGTACAGAGTTTCCAGGTGAAAAAGCAGGACCTTCTACTCAGATATCTGGGACATTAATTGGAAAAGATAAATCCACAGTTCTGACTTACACTGTACAAATAGAGGATACCTTGTGTGCAGAAGTTATCTGGGTAGCAAAATGTGTATTGTCCAACAGTAAAATGTGATGGTATTGCTGAATCTTTCAAAGGGATGTTCAATGCCTAGTAGCGAAAAGTTTCAGTATGAGTAGAACAAAGTTATCTTACCCACTATCAGATGGTTTGAGTCAAGCTTTCACTTCTACTTTGACATATGATGTACGAAATTCAAATAACTATTTTTCGTTGCACTCAAATGAGACAACTCATACACAAGTAAATAAACAAATGGATCACTTGAAGAGGTACTGGTCCCCAACCCATGATGAAGTATGGTGCAATTATTACAAGTCATTGTTTTTCTCTCATGTAGATGGAAAGTCTATTGCCAAGAGCATGGTGGAAACATTACAAAATAATTGCATGTCATTGGAATCCCTAGTTGCATTGGGTAGCGATGGACCAAATGTTAGCAACACAATCTTTAGAGAAGTTTCCAAGCTATTCAAAGCTGCTCGTTCAGAATGGAATGGTCTTGTTGGTGTAGGTACATGTAATCTTCATACAATGAACAATGCCTTCAGCAAGGGCATTACAAAATATGGTCAGGAAACAGAATAATTAGTAATATATGTATTTGAACTATTCACGACCTCGTCTGTAAGAAGGAAGATTACAAAAACGTACAAATAGATCTTGAATTTCCAGAGGAAGTCTTTATAAAGCACACACATGATCGCTGGCTGAGCATTGAACCAGCCTTAAGGCATATCGTTGAACAGCGATCAGGGATAAGGGAATATGTTTCAAAATTAGAGAGGGACGCAAAGACAATGCCTAAGAGTATCAAATTCAAAGGGATAAGGGAAGCAATAAGACGAGCCGACATGAAATTCAAATCATTCTTTCTGTTGTCAATTATCTTTGTGTTTAAAGATTCTCAAAGAGTTGCAAGCTGATCAACCCATGATTCACCTGCTATACATTCATGATGTAAGAAAAACACGTAGATTCAAAAAGTATTGATAAAAAAAGATAAAACCCTATAACTCGAGTGCTTTCGAATGGGGGAACTTTCTTCTTCAGGGGTAAACTGAGAATGGTGGTGTAACTGAGTGAGTGCTATATAAAGGGAATTGAGTGACGTCATGAAGGTCACCTGGGCTTTTTTGTATATTTTTTAATGTACATTTGTTAAGGTTGTCTCATTTCCGGTGCATTACGGCCGGCGGAAACGAGAACGTTATATGAAAAAAGATGTTAGAAATGTTTTGTTTTACAAATGGTCAAGAAAAGTATACTTAAGTGTTGTTAAAGTGAAATAAAGGTGACACGTGGAGATTAACTGAAAAATAAATCTTAAATAGATCAATTTCTAAAGACAAGCATGGGAAATTATCACAAATAAATAGTAAGTATTAGAAAGATTAGGGGTAAACATTGAAAGTTCATACTACACGTAAAATATTAAATAAATAAGAATTATCTGTTTGACAGGGAACAAACCAATGATCAGAGATCACTGATTCCAGAATCTAGATATGATTCCACAAGGTTGAACAGTATTCAGATCAACAATCCAATAAGCTTCTTTTACCTCTCTATCAGCCATAGTTTTAAAGTCGGTTTCAATGCCGATGAGAGTAACATCGCTAATAGAATGACTGGGTTGGTTGAAGAGTTGAACAACAGGGAGATATTTTTTGGTGTTAATAGAAGACTTATGGTTGTTGAAACATTCCCTAAGAATCGTTTAGGTACATGTTACATACTGGTGATTACATTTTTTTACACTGTATAAGGCGAATGGTATTTTGTGTTGTGCAAGTAATTTCTTTAGAAATTTTAAAGTTTCTCTGGTTGTACTTGTTAGAAAAAGAGTCATTGATTTCATGAATTTGCAGGTTTGACAACGAGCTTTATTACATGGATGACAACCATTCTTTGCTGAGATGTAATTGAGTTTTATATGAACAAGGGTAACTTTTAGACTTCTAATTTTCCGGAAGGAAACAACAGGAACTTCAGGAAATATCTGTTTAAGGCGATCATTCAGTTGTAGTAGATAAAAATGTTTTTTAAGTATGCGCGAAACTGCTATACAGTCGAATAACAGTGTTGGTTTGCGTCATTCTGCGACAGTCCAAGAAATATTTGTTCATCGACGTAACAGTCATTGTTTAAGATGATAATGATATAACTACCCATTATCTAAGTTTAGTATATCAAGTATAAAAAAGGACTTATTTTTTAATACTACGTTCATTGTATTTTTTATTGTTAAATTTTAATTCTCATGAATACATCAAGTCTTGTTTAAGATGGTAAAGATAAAAGTGTTAATTTTATAACTGAATCAAAAGTTAGAGATGGTGAGTGGAGGAAGAGGTAATTTTTTTTTCAAAAATGCACTTGACGCCCTGGTTTATGCTTTGACTAATCTATCTCGCAATTTTTGAAATTTTCGTCTATTTTTCGTCGTATTCTGTATGCTTTATTTGTTGCTTTCTGTTTACGTATGTTATGTCTACTTAGAACACTATTGTTACATTACTGTTTTTGCACATTTTTACGCGATACGACCATGTAGGGGACGGGAGGTCGTGGCCCAAAAGTTAGTTGGGCTACAGGTCGAAGAGTTCGGAGTTCAATAAGTGATGTTTCTGAGCACGCTCCGCACTTTTAGATATGACCGCATTATAAAAATGACAGTTAATCCCACTATTCAGTTTAGAAAAGTTGGACAAAGCCCTTCGAGTGGTTGACTGACTTCTCTACGGTTATACCTGAATGTTAGAGATACTTCCATCCGGTTATACCTGAACGTTAGAGATACTTCCCTCCGGTTATACCTGAACGTTAGGGATCTCTGACTTGACCATTTGTCTCTCGTATGCATAAGGTGCTGTTCGGTAGAGAATCTTAATTCAGTTGGCCGTAAGTTTGTTAATTGCTAACTTGTTTCCCATGAACAGGGAAGTGATATATTGTCCTCTATTAGACCTAAATTATTTTATGCTTCCCCCTGTAGTTGTGCTTTTACCTATGAAAGTGGAACTTAAAATATTAAGTGAAATGTTGTGGTTTGATAAATTTAGGGACTCTAAGTTTGTGTAGTTTTATTACACTTTATTTATATGCTGTAGGTTGAAATGGCACCTGAAGAAGAAGGCTCAGACATTCTGCATACCAACTGCGAAAAACCTCTAGTTCCAGATGATATTTACAGAGAAGGACTCCGATGTTCTCTTATAAATTCTTCTAATCCTTATAGCCTGTGGCCTTCCAGGACTTCATATCGATCTAAGCTATCTTCTCTGTCTGGAGTACTGCAGCGAGAAGGTTTTCAAAGAAGAAAACTACTGTCTAAAGACGAACGGTCTCCTGCGTATTGATGTATAATAAATTAATTACCATAATCTGGCTTTTCATCTAACTTGACATAGTACTTCACCGACAACAAAGGTTTTGCTAAAAATAAAGTATAAATTACCAAATATTGTTTATATTTTCAAGCTGATGATTTATAAAGGCCTATTTAGTTGTTTAGTTCATCAGAACTTTGTATTCTGTTAGATGATTAACTGTAAAATCAATTTGAATAGAAAAAAAAACAGCTGAAACTAAGAATATTAAAATAGAAAGGCTATTAGGGGCCTTTCAAACAGTATGTAACGCTTGAAAGAAGGCTATTTTGAGCGTTACTGAATGTTACTGTATGGGGGGAGTATCCTTAAACGATACGTAAAGATAATAACCACTTAAAAATCGTATATTAGGCAACAACGAAGCACCTATTAAACTCAAGGCTGTGTTACTGATCGTTCTATGACAATGTTGTGTTTAACGTCAAGTTTTGCGTCACATTGTCGTCTCATTTTATTGCACTTAAGGCACACTTTAATTAATCCACAAAAATACATGAAATTATTCTCAGTAAGAAATAAAATACTAATAAAGTTGAATTCGCAGATTTTTGGTTTGTTTTTTTTAGCACAAAGATACACACTGAGCTACCTGTGCTCTGTTCACAGCGAGGAATCGAACTTCTTAATTTAGTGTTGCAAACTTACCACTGTACAACCGAGGAACACGCGCGCAAAATACGTTCACATTCCAGACATACCTTTGAACACATTACATTGTGTTGCATTTCGTGATCTAACATTACAAATACTTATTATATAGACGGATGGAGTTTGGCATAAGCCTTTTTTGGTGCCTTTGCAGGAAAGGACTTTTATGTGGTCAGGAGCCACTACCGTAACTAAAAGAACGTCTGCGTTTATCTTGTTCCTTACATGAATAGAAACGGCCAATCCATAGGGTAGAAAGTACAGAACTAAAGAGCTCTTTGAGTGGTACTAAAAGTCGCCTGAAGAGTTGGTAGTAATAACGCAAAGGACTTTTATAATTATTAACGATGTTATACTATTTCTACACACTAAATTAATATATGTTGAAAATACATAATTAAGAACAACAGTATCAAACAATTTATGCTGATACCAGTTTGTGTATTTTATTGATCTTATGTCTGACAATAATACCCGCCATACTGTATTATTGTAATCTTTATCACAAATGTAAAATGATACAAACTCGTACTGTGTTATGGAAAAGCATAGAAAAAGAAAACAGTCTATTTACATTTGGACATCTATAACTAATATTGTCATACGATATGTCTCTGAATCATAACATATATTTAAAACTATCATAAACAGTATATATCCAAGTGAAAATTATCACAAGTTCATTTCCTGAATATCTAACCAGATTCTTTATAATATATAGTGATAGTTTTTACTCTGTAAAACAGTATTAATAGCTTCTTTATAGTAACGCCATGGAATTTAGATTAACAGTTTCTTGTCATCCTCTCCCCCCATGCAATCGGTACAGCCGTATCAAGCATCATTATTTAAGCTAATTGCTTAACTTAATACCACGTGACGCTAAACGCTCTTTAATTAAGATAATTTAATAAAATTTAGTAAATTTGTGCTAAAAATTGGCAGTGAATAATAAATAATAACAATCATCCATATGATTCTTTTGCAAACTTGAGCTAAAAACCGCTAATCTAGTTTGCTTGGCTTAACCAATACTTATGTATGTGCACGTCCTTTCACCTTATAGTTTTGCTGCTCTAAATCAGCCGTCTTTAATCCGAATGCAAAAAAAATTAAAAATGGTTCACTTTTACTCTTAGATGAAGCTGTAGTAAAAATGTTAGAGCTGATAGCTCACGTTACTTATTGCCTAGACTTGCACAAGGATTTTCATCACATTTGAGCGGTTTTTGTTGAATAACTTTGCATATTTAGCTTATATTTACACCAAATGAGACTCCTAATTTAGGTTGTAAAGATCTATCAGTGTACCAAATTTGAAAAAAAAAATCCTTAAAAGTTAAGTATGTTTTTCTATCAAATATAGTTTCCGTACTTTTGGTGCGAAGAAAAAAATAGGAAGAAACTCAATCAAAATTTGAGATGTTATATCTGAGGTATTTCTAAATGGATTGCCTTGAAATTTGGTATGTTAAGTCCAGTAGAACACTGCCACTGAAAATATGTGTTAGTTTGAATTACCACAGTCCGAGCTGCAGATGGTAGAAAATCGCTAAACTATCACTCCTGTTAATAACACACAGTGTGTCCTGCAGATTGTTTTTGTTGTTGTTGTTTTTTGCCGCAAGACCCGCAGTAGTGTGTCTTGATTAACCTGCACTTTCACATTGAGAAGCCCGGCATGGCCAGGTGGTTAAGGCACTCCACTCGCAATCTGAGGGTCGCGGGTTCGAATCCCTGTCACACCAAACATGCTCGCCCTTTCAACCGTGGGGGCGTTATAATGTGACGGTCAATCCCACTATTCGTTGGTAAAAGAGTAGCCCAAGAGTTGGCGGTGGGTGGTGATGACTAGCTGCCTTCCCTCTAGTCTTACACTGCTAAATTAGGGACGGCTAGCGCAGATAGCCCTCATGTAGCTTTGTGCGAAATTCAAAAACAAACAAACAAACACATTGAGAATTAAATGAACTATGATTTTAGCTTGAATAAATAGTTAAAGATATTTTCAACTCTATAGTAAAACTATAACTATTACGCGTGTGTGCCCCTAGTGGTTCAGCAGCAAGTCTGTGGGCTTATAACGCTAAAAATTGGGTTTAGATAGCCGCAGTGGGCACATCACAGGTAGCTATTGTATTGTTTTATACTTAATAATAACAACAAAAACTTGTGTGTGGTTGAAGAGGGATGACAGCGTTATGTAACTGAGAAGGGTGATGATGGTAATGTATTACTGTGCTTATCTGTAAGTGGCAGGAGGTTATTCCCAACAGTAGCTAATACCCAAACTGCTGAGTGAAAACTTTTACCCAATGTGTTGTATATCAGTTAATTATTTTTATGCCTTTATTGGGTAACTTGCATTTTTATTAAAATATCAGTAAAAATATAGCAGAATTTTTATTTTCAGATGATTGTTTTCTTTGAATGACCTTATTTAAAAATATTCGGTGTTTTTTACATCAACAGGTTTATTTGTTATCAGAATTTGGAAGCTGTATAACCAGCTAAGTGAGAAAAGTGACCTCACATAATTATTTACTGGGCATATGACTTTGTTTTGAAAACATTTTTATGACTTATTTTTAAAATTGTTGATATCGGAGAATTGTTTTGTAGATTTAGAAATTAAAAGTCAAATAAATTTAGCTGTATGGTTTTACATTTTATTAAAGAAATATTTAATTTTGCTATTACAATTGTTTGTAGTATAACATTAATAATCTTAACAACAACAACAAAGAACGTTAACGTTTGAAAGATAAAACATTCATTGTATAATTAAATTTTTCATAAAAAGCTGCTGTTACGTCACATGGAAATAAAGATGAAGCAAGCAAAGTGGTTGATTATTTGCCCCCAGTGGCACAGCGGTTTGTCTGCGGACTTAGAACGCTAGAAACCGGATTTCGATACCCGTCGTGGGCAGAGCACAGATAGCCCATTGTGAAGCTTTAGGCTTAACTACAAACAAACTTGATTATGAACTTTGATCCATATTGTTTTCACTACGTATTTAAATTAATGGAGTTAGACAATATTTTTAGTAAATAGTCAGAATCATACAATACAATGTTCTCACTCTTCAGTGCTTTGTCAGTTTACTACGTCTATCTTTCTTGGTCCAACTTGTAAACTAAAGGTTCACCATGCATAGTTTTATATTGTTAATGTGCTTCTTTTTGCCATACAACTGCTGCAGCTCATAATGTATATGAATGAAATAAGGACCACTCTATCCAGAACTTCGTTGCTCAAGTACCAAAATAATATCCATACTCGAACTTTCATTCCTTCTCTGACTTGATATAATGTTTCTTCTGCTATACGACAACCTTACCCAGATGCTAACATACAAATGAATGTGTGTCAACTAATGCAACCTCATTCCCTCCACATATTCCTGTAGACACTATAGCTCGTCCGTTCTATGGACAGACCAAATATCACGTACACAGAGCTAAGCTAAACAGAAGCTTGTTTAAGCAAACAGTCAGTCAACTTCTGCTCTGTTGTATGATATTCCGACATGATACATGGCAGTACTTTTTTCAGTTAGCTAAACCGAAATTAATAAACTTTGAAAACTCCCTATTGATAGTCTGTACTACTTATTCTGCCAAAAAATTGAGACTTGTAAGATATCGCAAAATGCACATATTTAGTGCAAACGACACCTTGTGTTAATTGACAAATAACTACTTGATTGAATTAGTCATCAGGTTTATGTGTCCAAACAACACATTAGTGATAGATTGTGCTAATGCTTATTACGATAGGCCAGTCTCCTTAGTGTATTATGTTAATTGGCTATTTGATATTATAATATTTTAATATAACTGTATAAAAATTTATAATTTTATGTTGTTAAGCCTTGTCACTATAGTAATTATGATACAACAGTGGTATGAAGAATTATGGCACACTCATCTAAGGCATGTCCCAGTAAAATTTTGTTTCAACCCTAATATTCATAAGTTCAATAGACGTTTTGTATTGCGGTATTTAATCCAGTTTCTTAAGGCCTGAATAAAATGAAATAAGTTGCTGGTAGTTCAGTGGTAAGCATCAGAGCTCCCAATGCAATTTTCCTGCTAAATTATCCTGTTATAAATGGCTCTAGCTGATACTTGCGCGGAAATCAGTTTACCTGAGAATATTACACAAGTGTTACTGTGACGTAATGCTACTACTGAAGGTCATGCTCTTCCAGATAAGTCTTTAAATATTTACTCTCTAACACTTATTGACTCATATCTAACTAATACAATGTTTCATCTAAGACTTTTTATGTTGTAACCAAGCCGGCCTGAAGAGTCCTGGTATTGACGAAAAGCCTCATAAGTATCAACATTAACAAACAAGAACTAGTTGAAATGCTAGTATAGACTCTTCTTACTGAATATATTTATATAGAAGGATGTAATATACATTATTATTCGTCTTATTGTGGTGCAATATCACTCGTGTATTACGTAAAACATAAAGATAAAGAACAACGTTGTTTTTGTTTTGTATGGTAGGGTCGCGCGTGGCTTTAGTGGTGAGCGTGACGGATTGGGTATTTGAGATTCCGTGGTTCGCATAAAGAAACAAGAAAAAACGCTTTCCTAACAGATCAGTGCTCCTAATTTTGAGGTTGTTGGTGCGCTAAAATACTACTTTTCGATCAGACAATATTTGCCCAGGAGATGAGGATAGGTTTTTTTTACTAACTGTTTTCCTCTAGTCTACTAATTCAAATAGGTATAACTAGTTTAACTTTGCTCGAATACCCGAAAACAAACAATCTAATATTATACTGCTCTTTTTAACGCTGGTAAATTTACGTTTTATGATTACGGACATTTAACTTGATTGTTAACAAATGCCAATAATATACACGAGAGGACATTATGTATATCACTCGTTTCTGATATGAAGTATTAATGATGGGAACACTCTCTGTGATTAAGATGTCATTGTGAAAGTTTAATATGTTACAGAATACTTACACCCTTGTTTGTATTTAATTTTACAGGTTTTTAAGCAAATCTATAAAAGATATTTAGAACTAATGTAGCTACCTATCTACACACACACTAAAGATTTGTTTGTTTTAAAACAAAACCACACTGGGATATCTGCTGTGGCCCCGCGGGGAATCGAACCTCGGATTTTAGCCTCATAAGTCCGTAAACTTATGATGCTGTCCCACCAGGAGGCAACAAAAAAAACGTAAAAAGAAATAATTTATCCCACTCCGAAAGTTTGAACTATTTCAAGTATTTTTTACTTGTCTGCTTTTATTTTTTTTGTCAAAATTTATGCAACAGACCAATGACTTTGTTTTTAAGGCGTATCCTAGGCTGTGAAAAAATAACAGAAGTAACTGAGCAGGGCAATGTAGTGTATAAAGTACTGAAAGGTTTCTTTGAGTGTTTTCCGAAATACATCAACTAAATTTGATACTTTTAAAATAAGAACAACATAAAATAACTATTTGGAGTATTCACGTAAGCGAATCATGATGATACCGTTTAATTTTAAACTGATCCTGAACGCCATTAGATATCAATAAAACGTTTTTTCATTGCTAACTACTTAATTTATTCATATTTTTTACAAAAAACAGACCTTTCTTTGTGAAATAGAACATTATATGTGATAGCGAACCTATAGTCTTATTAAACCATGATAACACATTTACAGGGCATAATCTCTTTGTATCTTTGCTGCAAATACGAAACAGAAAATATTAAGTAGAGAAATATTTTATCAAGTACTATTCTCTTACGAAAGTGAAATTACGTATAGTTTAAACAATTTTTATAATGTGAATGTCATTTGCTATCGAAGCATGATTGTAAATTTAGAATCAATTATATCTGTAATATCGTGTGGTTGAAATACTATTATACTCTCTTATTCTAGCAAAACCCCTAAAGAACTGAATAAAGTGTTTAAAGATACAGTAAGCCTAACATTGTTATCTTATGGCAAATGTTATCGATTATATGCATGGACGCCCGCTAGAAGGGGCAAAAAGGGAAATTTGCCCCACTACATTTCACAAAAAATTGCACGTATTATGATATAAACTTAACATCGTAGCTAAACTAAATATTTTTAGCAATTTTTATTGAAACTGTAAATTTGTGTGTGCGTTTAAGCATACATAAGACATATTTGTTTAGTCTGTTGACATACACTATAAAAGCTGATCCCCTACATACATGTTTAGCCCCTTGTTGAAAATATCTCCAATGATTATATGTAGTTTTTATTAAAAATTTTTGCTAAACTGGCTTACTAAGCCAATAACTCATCAAAAGATAAATAAATCATTGATAATCCCCACTTTGTCATTCACACTTTTATGTATATTTAGGAGCCCTATATCACATTTTAACATACGCTCGGTCTTTTCACACCTAGATTAGACAGAGATGAAAAAAGTGGTTAACAAGTGCTACATGGTATTAAATAAAGTTAACATCGATATATTAAAAATCACGTAGCAATGTATTTTGCTAAAGTAAAAATAAAAGATAAAGTTTTGGTATATTCAATTTTTGACTAACTTGCAGGTATTTAATTCTTAATGTAGAGAGATTAAACACTTGTTTTGTCACGGTAAAAGAGAGAATACGTTTTGAGACACTTAAGGCTAGGTTTGGGCTACAAATCTAATATTGGTGATAAACAATGCTGATTTATGGTATCCGATTTCTTTCAATGGATGGGATATAAATATTATTTCTCTTTATTATGTTTGATTTCATATGAAAAACAGGGTTGTAACCATTAACTCTGAGAATACCTATGTCATATCCTCGGTTGTGTTTTGGTTACTGTCTCGCACCCACACACAAACGTTGCAAGTTTATTTTCCCTTTTTTCTGTTTTGAATGTTTCCCTTCATATATCAGTTTTGTAGTTTACAAATCTCCGCATGCAAATTGGCCGTCATCTTTCAACTCTATGTGCTTCCATGTTACTGTTTTTTTTTAAGGTTGAAGTGTGTAAATCAATAACAGGCGCAACTTACGAGGAGACCAGTTTACTATTTCCATTCTTATAAAACGAACGATAGATAGCAGCACGTGAATAACAATCTGAATACTGAGTATTTTATTGTCACAATTTAAACTATAAATTACAAAACGAACAATAGACAGCAGCACGTGAATAACAATATAAAAACGCAATATTTTATTGTAACAATTTAAACTATTAGTTAGATAAATCACGTAAATTTTAGTCAAACTCATATCAACGATCCAAGTTCATGTTCTTTCTTTTTTTTTACATTTTTACACTTCAAGAAAGAAACAATGTAACGCTAAAACCTACACACCAGTAGTATAACCAATTCTGACTGAACGAATATGGTGATGTGCCTACCTCAAATTTCTTCCACGTCATCTTCCATTGGCTGGAATAATTCTAACTTAGAATGGTAGAATCTAGAAAATCAGCTGTCAGCCAGAAGATGAGCTTCGATCATTGATGAGTAAATAAAAAAAAACAACTTCTAAATGTGAACATCATCTAATTTTATATATTCATATAGTTAATAACAAATGATTGATAAGTTTTAATCAGAGAAATAAATTTTATAGATAGTAATATAAATTTATCACCATTTTATATAAAAGATGCTAACTTGCGTTTTCTATTGTTGTGAAGCTGATCTTTCTTTGCGTGTTATTTTGAATTATCTGCTGGAAATAATTCTACGTCCGGCCCACTCAAACGAAGACAATTTAATTTATTATCTCTTTAAACGATATTACAAACTCGAACATTGTTGTAACTTGTACACCTCAGTTTTCAACCATTCTAACTGTACTACACAACATAAAATCAATTTACTTGTACAGAGTGGTGCGATAGCTAACACTGATTCACTTTTGAAAATCACTCTTAAAACAACCCACTTTCTATTTAATGTCAATTCAAGGAACGTCGTTATATAATCTATGTTCGAAAATACTAGAACTTTATGTCACATCTTTAAGAGTTTTCTAGAGATTCTAGGTCTATCTTAATTTCCTAAACTCAACATTATTATGAACGACTCGCAGCTCCCTCTAGCTAACAAATTAAAACTAAACAAATACGTATAGTTTACAACACCGCCACCTTTTCGAATTGTGAAATCCTTTGAACAATCCTAATACAAATAATAATAATAATTAAAGGTTACACTAAATCGTCCATTCACCAACTCTTCCTGGTGTTTTTCTTTCCTGAAGGCCATGTTATAGAGATAAGATAGTGCATTTTTCTTTGTTGAAACTGGTTTTCCTCTCATCAGAGGGTCTTCAGCAGGTTGAGTTTTTGCTGTCAAATTCTTATCTGGAGTTGTCCAGTTGGCCATTCTCTCATTGATATACTTTCAAAGATGTACTACCTTCGGCTTGGATAACCTATCTTTCTGGATCCTGTACATCACATCATTTATTCTTTTCAGTACAGTATAGCCCCTCCTGCCACTTACTCACCTTTGGAGTTCGTCCTTTTTTTTGGGACAAGGATTGTGCAATCATGGCATGTTACATTGATGGAATCTAGTCTTACCAGCATTAACATCATAACGACTTTTATGTATAGCAGAGACGGCCGGTATGGCTATTAAAAACTTTAATTAAAATAAAGTACACGAACAACGTTTCGACCTTCTTAGGTCATATTCAGGTTAACAAAAACAGTTTGAACAATATGTAGTAGTTTTTTTTAGTTGTTCAATGCCTTTCTGTGACATTCATTGCCCTACTTTAGTAGGCAATCACGTGTTCTTTTCTGCGTTGTACTTGTAACAAAATGCTCCTACTGCAAAATCATTGGAAGCTGTATCTAAAATTATTGGTTCAAGAGTTGGGTATGTCAATATCAAGGTAGTGGTCAATTCCTTCTTCAGTCTGTTGAGTTCTTGATCATATTCAACAGACTGTGAAAGGCTGAGACTCCATATAGGCTACTTGTTTGGAGTTCGGCTCACAATAGCTTTATTTAATTCCAATTTATATATGTGAGTGAAGCACACAAGTCACTAACTCGAGGAATTCACAGTTAGTCTAAAGAATGGACTCCAAGACTGATATTCATAAATTTACTTCAATCTTTAATACAATAATTCTAAGTATTTATCTACAAATAACAGTGGCAAAACTATCTTGATAAGCTTTTACAACAAAAGAATCAAATGCTTCGTTTATCAATCCTTCTATAATATTCATCAAGTTACTTACTATAGTTAATAGATTCTCAATTAAAACGTTATGAGAAATGTGCTCAGACATACTTTAATCTATGAGTTCTCTTTAACACTATACATTCTAACTGCATTACTCGACTGAGAAAAATAGCAATTGTTACTTGCATCGAGGTTGAAGGATGAGTGTTTTGGATATGCTTTAGGCCTGAAGTCTTCATCATTTCTATGGCATAAGGTTCTGGCAACATTCAGACGGCAGGACTATTGTCTTGTCAGCAGCATAGGAGAACTGAACTTTAGCCCAGTTTGATTGTTGTTCAGCACATTTTTGTATGTGTCACGTACCTGAAACTGCAGCTTCTTGTTTGAGGGGAGACTCACTAGAATGGTGGAAAGCTTTTGTTCAGAAATGGCTTTCGAACACTGGGGAGAATGTACAGAAATATTGACTAATTTTTGCCCAGTAGTGTTAGACAATATCGATTTGGCTAAGGAACTCTTTAATAGGAAGGACCACGTGTGAGATAGCAAGTTCTATTTTTTTTTATTATGTATGTATGATGAAAGTGACACCAGCTTCCCTAGTGGTGACGTACAGATACTATTAATGTAACAGAAGAGTATCTAAATTTATGATCACATGAGGTTGTACTCTCGTGACCTACTTTGTGAATAAAAACTATCCCAGAAGCTTCACTAAGAGAGAGAGTGTGTGTCACGAGATAGTTAATGAACAACATAGAGGTTCTAATAAATGAAACTCATTAGAAATGGATAAAATACGACGAACCTGTTAAACTTTATAAAGGTGGGACGTATGAAACTAATTTGCAACAATATATGTGGTCAAATAGCGTTATCTGTTGGTAAAATAAGTATGAATAGAAGCAAAAATACGACAACAGCAATAATAACCATGATGATAGTTATAAAGTGTGAGTAACACGTTGCACTTAGGATTAAACTTCATAAGACATCATTTTGTCTTTTTAGGTTGCACTATAAAAATCAATTTACCATAATCATTGAGACATGGTTAGTGTTTTAGTTTATAGTAAAGAAAAGTCTATTTTGACGCGATTAATGTACTCTAAGGTTTGACATTTAAGGACATTTTGTATCCTCCAAGAAAGAATTTGACACCAATCGTGATAATAAAAAAATATAGAAAAGTTCGTGATGATTATGAATACTAAGATAGCACAAAGCCTACCTTTTAATTACGCTATAGCTATATAAAGCCAACCATTCACAAAAATTAACGTTTACAAACATTTAATTCCCAGGTTTATATTCAAGTTTAGATCAAACGTCGGTGAACTCAGTTCTCAACCAGACGTTGAACTGTAAACAAGGTCGAGTAGCTTATCGACATATACTTAAAAACAATAAGCATAAATAGAAGATGACCCCTGTCAAGATTATTAGTATAGCATACCCAACTATGCTACTCTAATAACTCAAACTATAGGTTTATACAACAATGTTTAATTATATAAGTAAGTTTTTATGAGTTTTTAGTTTATGAAGGTGTCTCTGTAAAAGTTTTTTATTTCCATTGTCATTGCACAAAGAATGATTTAAGATTATTTTTCCTTGTTTGTACATCAAATAATCCATAATAAATTATGGAAAAGAAATATATCTCTTAAGATTATATACTAAACGTGCAAATCTTGAAAAATAAGAACATGAAGAATTTTTTACTTGAGAGTCAATTTGATAAATTATGGCGTTAAGACTTGTTCCTAATAATGCAGCAACAATTGCCACACCCACTAGGCCACTAGCATGATCAGCCAATAAGGACAGAGGAATTCTAGTTACATATAATCATGCAATTAATAGACCAACCCAAAGACTTCTCCATTCGCTTTTGTTTCAATAAAAATTTGTTAAAGTGATAACTGGGAACTGTCTGTTTGTACTCAAGTATAAGATTTAACCTTATAAAAACTATGAAGAGTAAATATACATATTAGTCTATGAGCCAAAGGTCAAATTTGGGCCATTTGGTACCAGTCATAGGGGCAAGTTGCCACTGTTAGTTTTTGAAGGCTTATTGCATCTAGTTTCAGAGAAACTATGATGTACCTCTGGATCTGGCAGCTTTCTGTAACAATCATCAGCACTTTCTATCCAACCCTGAACGCCTAATGTTTCTTCTAATATATCATGGGTAGACCCAACTGAACATTTCTCATTTCCATATTTCTAACAATAAATGATATAATTTTATGCATCCCAAAATTAAATGTCATCACCTAAAGACAGTAAAGTATCAAACTAAGCAACATTTTGTCAAATTATATAATATCCAACAGATGTGACAGAAAAAGGGAATATCATCAAATTTACTCTACATTTAACATATCTATATATGTGGCAAAGTAATATAATATAAATGTATTTAGAAAAGATTAAACATGAACATGTTTATCATAGAATCATGTTGCACGCAGCTAATGAAGGCAATGAAATTGTAATTATTTCTGCAATTGACACAGATGTATTGCTACTACGAACAAAAACAGACAAAGATATTCATGAAATCAGAAATAAAAACATGCACAACATATATTGATGTAGGAAGGATTGTCATCACATGGGACTCAGAAGTTTGCAGTGGGTTACTCCACCTCCACCACTTTACCAGATATGATATGGCCAATTATTTTGCAGGAAAAGGCAAACTGTCTGCACTTAGACTTCTGAAGGCAGATCCAGCAACAGGAACCTTTCCAATTACTTAGACAAGAATGGAATGTATCTTCAGAATTATTCTGGAAGTTGGAAATCTTTACTTGTAAACTTTACGGCTGTAAACTATACAATTCGAAGGTTAATGAATGGTGCTACAACCTATTCAACAGCAAGAAAGGAAAACTAAAATGTCATCAATTACCCCCGTATTCGGACTGCTTATTCAAGCACTTCCAAAGAGCGAATGACCTGGAAGAGGAGTAGCACCATAAAAACTAATGTCCCAAGTCCTGTGGGACATGGATAGATTATCAACACTGAAACCAAATCCATTAGCATCAACTGGATGGAAGGGGCCTGAAGTGCTCAGATATGTGCCAACTATCAACATGTCAGAATCAGCCCCTGGATGATGTTTCTCGAAAAACAAGTGACACAATGAGTTATTTTGGTGATGGATTTGATAAAAATGAATATTGACGCGCCTCTATGACCATGTGCTCATGTTATATTGAATGGGAAGACATGCTAACTACACGTAGTTCATATGTAAATAGTAGGGTAATTTGAATAATATACAACTCACAATGTTTACTTGAATATGTCACACACTATATATTATATAGTGTAATATATTCATCCACCAGTAAATAAGTAAAATATTCATATATAATGTTGCTACAACTACAGAAGTGAATGTGTTTATTTTAATGTCACTCGACAGTAAATATAAGCAATAACACTTTTAATATGTGTAAATCAATCATGAATATCTCAATAGTTATTGCTTTAGTTAAAGCTATTTTTGTATATGACTAGTAGTACATAAGTAATGATGATAGTGCCTATATTGGTTTTAGTTGTGTTCATCAATTATGATAATTTACCATTTGTTTTAGAAAATATTTTGTGAGATGTTTAAATCAAAGTCTTACATTGTTGAATATACATAAATTACATTAAATTTTTGGTTTACCAACGGTTGTTATTTTTTTATATATACTTACTTACATTATTAAAACTATCAATTTTTAAAACAACATATAACCATATTTATCATTTTTGGTTTACCAACGGTTGTTATTTTTCTTATATATACTTACTTACATTATTAAAACTATCAATTTTTAAAACAACATATAACCATATTTATCAAAGCAAGAATAATGAGATCCCCGTCTGCAAAAATGTGTTTAGTTTCAATTAGGAATATATATATATATATATATATCAGTGGATATTTTTAACAGAAAGTTGCCAAACCTAGCAGTCTATCATACTTTTCTTAAATCGAGAGGCATAGAGTTGTGTGTTTAGCTCATAGACTACATTTCTTATTCTCAGTAGGTATTTGAACTTAGTAATATGTATCAAAAATACTGAATTATCAAATAACGTTTTTAATTTTGAATCAAGTGAGTGGGTTATTTAACATTACTCCAGCATTAATGCCTTTAAACAATTACAGTTAAATCTCTACAACATATCGGTCACTTTATAGGTATAATAAGGTGCAAAGACTTTCAACACAACAACTAGCATGGCAACATACTCTCCAGATATCACACTTGTTTCAGTGTTTAATAAGACGTAAAAACTTTCAACACAATAATCAGCATGACAACATACTTCCCAAGCACGACATTTGTTTCATAAGATGTAAAGATTTTAACTCAACAATCAGCATCGCAACATAGTTTCCAAACACAACTAAAAGAGAGAAAATATGTTATGCTTGTTATAAAACGGTGCACATTGTGAGTGCAAGTCTGTCACCAACAAGCAACAGCAGAAATCTCAACATAAAGCAGCTGGAGCTACTACAAAGATGGTGCTGGCAAGAAACAATAAAAGAGTGATACTTAAGCACTGATAATAAAATGTTAAAACATTTATACAAGGCAACAAACCACAACATTCCAGTAGGTGAAGGCTATGTTGGGGACAAGAAAGAGGAAGTCATATGAGACACTGGATGCAGCAGTGAGAACCAGTTTAGAATCTGATGACCAGATGACAGGCAACGTACATCTGTATGTGTGCTAATTGATGGGACATTGAGAAAATTCCCATAGAAATAATAAAGGTGAACACTCCATATTATGTGAGAGACCTTGAGACCATGTGTGTGTGAAGACACCCATCTATGACTTGGTACTTGGCAATATACTAGGCAGTAGAAGTTTGGAGGAACCAGACAGAAAGGAGAGTTTATGAGGCATCTGTAGTCATCACAATAGATATTTAACCCCTGTAAGTCTCGAAAGATGGCATCTCGAACGTAGGTCTATTGGAACTGAAGGAAGCACAGAAGAAATACGTTTTACTGCAGAAACTTGGAACAGTGCCTGGGAGAAAATTGAGCACAAGACAAAGGGGAAGGGACTTACAGAATATAGGACTGGAAGGGAGAACTGTACCGGATCTGTCAAGGCAGTTCTACTGGGGAAGTTAAACAGATCATAGTACCAACAGAGTACTGGATTCAAGTGATGAAGTGATGCAGATCATAGTACCAACAGAGTACTGGATTCAAGTGATGAAGTGATGAAGTTGTGGAAGGACGCGTAAGAGCAAAGACGATAGCAAACAGAATCACCAGCAACTTCAAATTGGCCGTGAGTCATTGGAGATGTAACTTGATTCTGCAGATAATGTGACACCTGCCAAAAGGACAGTACCTAAAGGGAAGGTAGCCAAGGTGCCACTCTATGAGATACCGCTCATAGAAGAGCCGTTTAGCAGAGTAACCGTGGACTTGATCAAACCACAAGCAGCTGTATCTGACACGAGCAACTGTTATGTGCTGGCAGTATTCAACTATGCAACATGTTATCCAGAAGCCATAGCATTTCCAAAGATAGAGATGGAGAAGGTAGAAAAAGCCATCCTGGAAGTGTCCTGCAGAGTAGGCTTTCCAAAAGAAGTCTTGAGTGAGCGAGGGACCCAGCTTACTTCAGAACTCCTGCAAGAGGACTGCAGACTCATCAACATGAGGCAGCTCTTTACCATCCACAACAACCCCAGATGTAATGGCCATTGGAAGGCAGTCAATGGAGTTTTAAAGAGCATGCAGAAAAAAGATTTGCCAGGAGAGACCACGTAACTGGGACAGGCAGTGTTATTTGCTTACTGAGAAGTTCCACAAGCGAGTACATGATTTTTCTTCTTCGAGTTACTGTATGGAACAACAGTATGAGATCCAGTGCTGATATTGAAGGAACTGTGCACAGGAGAAGAAGACTCAGAAGTGAGGAACACATACCAGTATGTGTTAGACCTTAGAAACTGACTGGAAGAGACGTGCCAAATCACTCGAGAAAGTTTGTATGCAGCTCAAGGCAGTCAGAAGCACTTGTATGACAAAAAGGCCAAGTATTGACATTTCAAGGTTGAACAGAAAGTCTTGTTTCTGCTACCCACATACAACAACAAACTCACCCTACAGTGTAAAGGACTTTTTCAAGTCCAAGAAGTGGTCAACAGAATGGACTATAAGGTGAAAATGGATAGGAAGACTAAGATCTACCATGTCAATCTGTTGAACAGATACTTCAAAAGGGAGGAATACCTAATAGATGCAGCTATTGAGGCAAAGATGGACATTGCTGATGTGGCTGTCATAGACATAGAACAAGTAAACAGTGACTTTGTCATAGACGATGAAGAACCTACTGGATTTAAGACCACTAGATGGAAATGAGACATTTAAAGACATCAACATCATTGAAGAACTGACTGGCAAGCAGAAGAAAGAGCTTCAAAATCTTCTGTGCCAGTATGCAAATGCCTTCACAGATAAACAATGCAAGATAAATCTTGTGCAACACAAGATCGAAACCACGACCAGGTCAGGAGGAAGTCCTACTAGATGCCGTATGTGATGAGGGACCTCAAGAAGAAGTCGAGGTAATTTTAGAAGTCAGAATCATTTCACCTTCTAATTCAGCCTACTGTTCGCCAGTGAAGAAGGATGACTCAAACCACTTCTGCATAGATTTTCAAAAGCTGAACCTGGCGACGAACCTGTATGGGACCAAGTTCTTTACCAAGATCGACTTCAGTAAACGTTATTGGCAGATCTCGATGGAAAGAGAATGTAAGAAGAAAACAACCTTTGTGACAACAGATGGATGCTACCAGTTCAAAACGATTCCATTTGGGTTAGTCAACTTAGCAGTAACATTCAACTACATGATGAGGAAGATGTTGCACAAAACCACCAACATAGCGCATTATGTGAACGACATTCTGACCCACATAGCGAGATGGAAAGAACATCTGAAGAAACTCAGAGAGCTGTTGGAGGGAGTGAGGGCAGCAAGCTTGATCATCAGACCATTTAAGTACTACATCAGTTATTTTGTTCTGGACTTTGTTAGACAAATTAGACCCTAGTATAGAAAAATCTGTTTTTCAGGTTATCATGAAAAATAAAGGTTAAGTAAATGTTCTAAGTGTTTTAAATCTGCCAGATAATTTTTCCAAAAAGGGGCCGTAGGTCATCCAGAGGTGTCACCTGTTTTAACCACTCACTCCACTATACAGTAGTGTGTTCTCTGTTGGTCAGTAGACACCAAAATGACGTCACATAAAGTTGCAATTTGTACTACCGTGACGGTAGTAAAACGTGCGCATCCTATGAATCACGAGAAGAATTATGCACTCTGTAGGCTACAACACAGCATGACATA
>NW_013669083.1:43277-50318 GCF_000517525.1 Limulus polyphemus
ATAAAAATATTTGTTACTCTTAATTTTGGTTTTATTTACTCTTGAAACAGAACACTTTGGGGGACCCTGCATAAGTACATCTAGTCTAGGAGTCTGTTTTGTTGTTAAGCGCAAAGCTACACAATGGACTATCTGTGCTCGACCAAACAGAGGTATCGAAACCCAAGTTTTAGCGTTATAAGCTCCCACTCTTATCACTAAGCCACCAGGTTTTTTTCTTAAGAAAATGAATTGGATTTCACAGATAAAATTAAAAACGGAAATGTTTCGAAATGCTATCCAATCAATGTGTCTTTTCAACAGAAATAGAAATATTTGTTTGATTGAGAGCTACATCATAAGACAAATATATTTATTGAAGGTATTTCAAACAAGACAGTTTATCACAGTGTATTGGAATTCTTACCTCAAAACACACATGCATGCAGTACAATTCATTTGTTCGTAATTCCTATATTTTAAAAATCAATGTCTTCCATCCACAACCCAAATATCTCAGCCTAAAATGGTTTCTGCAGAATAAAGGAAATTCTTCAACACGAAATTTTAATATTAATCAATTTAACAAGTGAATCACCATCACATTAACTACATCTACAATTGTCAGATATATTGCTACTGCTTCGCCCATTCTTTTTCACATTATTACGTCTGTAAAATTACAGAATTAGTCAAACTTATGCCATATTAGTTGGGGCTAAGCTGATTACCTCAAGTACACATGTGAATAAAAACCTAATGTTAAGCCTATTTTTTGTTGACTGAAGCATATTTATTATGAAATTTGACATGAACAAAGTATATTTTAAAGGTTATTTGGGATGAATTTAATAACATTACGAGAGCAAAGGTGACTTGCTTTTAGGGTAAAACTTTGTTGGCAGAGATTTCTTCGTTTGCCACGATATATTTTGTCACAATAAAACAAAAATGAGTTTTATATGTTTTAGATCTGATTATCAAAGGTCCTCGTGAAACTTGCGGCATATACTTCGTTCGTTTCTAAGGGATGGCCGAACGACGTTCCTGTGCATCATTTTCCATGTAGAATCTGTTAAATCCTTGTATAAACTTCTTCATATTAATGTATTTATTTCCAAAATAATGTCAAACTTGTACCTCCGTGTGTCATGGAGAGTTGGGTTATAACAAAGAACGCTGAAAATTTCTTGATGATCAGAGTTCAGCAAGTAGATATGAAAAAAGAGAAATCATAATAGTTGTCAAACTCTTAAAAACAGGAAGTAAACAAAGGTTTTTTTAAGAATCCCTTTGTGGCATATCCAAGAATCCATGAAAGTTTTTCTGTTGTGAACAGAGGTCGAGAAGTAAGAAAATTTTCGTCAAGGACGGACACTTTATACTACAGGTTTAGTTATATTAGATAATGAAGAAACATTTGTGTGATTCAAAATGATAAATATATTTGAACTGGCTTTTTTCAAGTTGAAATTATAATATATTAGTTTGTATCCTATAAAAAACGATACCATTTTTTCATTGCATCGCTTACAATAAAAGCCAGATCAAAGTACTCACCATAAAGGTCAGATCAAAGAACTCACCATTAGAGTGACTGATTTCTCTTTCGCTACCTCAACGGAAGCCATGATACTACATGTAAATTACTTTTGTTTGTTTGTTTGTTGAATTTCGAGCAAAGCTATTCGAGAACTATCTGCGTTAGCCTTCCCTATTTTTGAAGTGATAGACTAGAGGGAAGGCAGCTAGTCAACACTATCCACCGTCAACTGTTAGGCTACTCTTTACCAACGAACAATGGAACTGACTGTCACATTATAACACCCCACTGCTGAAAGGATGAGCATGTACGGTGATGGGATTGCATGTTCGGATTGCAAATTGAGTGCCCTAGTCACTAGGCCATGCCAAGCCTACATGTAAATGAAGAAAAAATATGTAACGTATTATATTTTACTAGATGTAATTTTATGCATTCTATGGCAAAGTTACTAAGGCTATTTGCCTCTGTTCATAATTTTGAACTACTGACCAGAGAGAAGTCAGCCAGTTAGCATACTACCACCACCAGCAAGGTAAGGAATTAACTGTCACTCTTAGAATATACCCACAGTTTAAAGTTTGGGAAATATTTTGTGGTGATGCCAGCTACGAAATCCAGAGCTCTATGACATTGGCCAACTTGCATCCATAAAAGTAACGAAGGGAAAACATTATATTATATGTAAATGAAAGTGAGCACGCTAATACATGTAAATTAGAATAAAAAAGTAAGCAAAAATAAGCATTCACTGTATGTAAAAGAAAAATAATAATAAGCAACGAAAAACATTATGCTTCGAGTAAATGAAAAACATAAATAAAATATGACCTTACTATACGTAAGTAAAGATAAAAACAAGGGAAGAGTTTTACACATATATGAAGACAAAGCTACGTAACAAATTACATAATGTTATACTGAGTGGAATAACAAGTGGAATTACTTCTTGTAACAGGGACTAGGGTAGCCTGCTGTGTTTAACGTGTCAGGCTGCGGATGAAAAGCTTCATAGTACAAAACATGATGATGAACAAACCCAGCACTTTCAGCTGTGGACATGTAATGAAAATGACATTCAATCCTGTTATGAGGTTCATTGAACCCAAACAAAACCACCTCTGTGGCAGAGGTTGCTGCTGGCTGACAACTTTCCATTTGGACAGTAGTTCAAAGTTAAAAAGACACATGAATTATCATATATTATTATAAATCGTGTTTTATATTATTATATATTATTATTAATAAAATAATAAATAACATATTTATATTATTATATATTTATTATAACATCTAACAGTAGTATTCAATTTTGTATGTTGTATCTTACATAATATGTTGTATACAATTATATTTACACTGCATTTTGTTTACGAAAAACAGTTAATCGTGTTACGTGATAAAGCTGCTGTCCTGAACTTGTTGCGTCAGGATTTACTTCAAAGTGAAACTAAGGCCTGCATGGGACTATTTCTGCCAACACTTACTACATGTTTGACAAAACTGAAAGACCTTTGTGGTAAACCAATCCAGACTTGCAAGCCACTTGTTAATGCTTTGATTTCAAGAACTGAGAAGCACTTAATCAATATCTGCACTTATTATGTCTTATTTCATCTCAAAGTATCTCTTCAACATATTGGTGTGGTAGACCTTTGTCTTCCCATCCACTTTCAGTTTATAGTAAATTATGCTGATAACTTCCTGCACTTCAAAAGGTCCTTTCCACTGCAGGGTCAGTTTGTTGTTGTAGCAGAACTAAGACCTTCTGTCCGATCTTGAAACATCGATCCTTGGCTTTCTTGTCATAGAAGTGCTTCTTACAGCCTTTGATGTGTTTAGCTTCTCAATTAAAACTGCTTTGATAGGTCCGGTACCACACTCCTTTCCGATCCTCTGTTTTATTAGTCTCTTTCCCCCTGATCTTGTGCTTGATTTTTTTCTCTGTCCCAAAGTTTTTGCAGTGAAGGGTCTTTCTTCTGCACTTCTTTCATCTCCCGTAGACTTACATTCGGGATGTCACTTTTTAGAGATTTGAAAGGGCTTGATGTTTTGCTTGCTCTTTTTCCCTTGAGCTCTTGTGATGACTGCAGATGCTTCATAATTCTTATTTCTGTCTTGTTCCTCCAAATTTCTACTGCCTGGTATATTTCCAATCACTAAGTTGTATATTGGTTCTTTTATACATATAGCTTTAAGGTCTCCCACGCAGTAGGAAGTATCCACCTATATTTTTGCTATGGAAAAATTTCTCACTGTCTTATCAATTAGCCCACATTGTCATCTTGCCACAAGACAACGCAAAAATCAGGGGTTCGATTCGCCTTATTAGACACAGCAGATAATCCAATGTGGCTTTGCTATTGTGCTTGACTTTCTATCTGTCCCATAGTTTCTGCAGTGAAGGGTCTTTCTTCTGCACTTCCTTCATCTCTCGTGGACTTACATTCACGTCTTCTGGGGGCTCTCTCCTTTAGGAACAGTGACATGTCAGTTGAGATCGTGATCATGAACTATTCGCATATTAGTAGATTTGTCAGTCCATCAAAATTATTTTCACACTAGGCCATGTCAGTCCATCTCCTGAAGTATCGGCCTAGATGTGGCACAAACTGAAATGCAGTTTCTCCAGTATCTGGTTTGACTTTGCAGAACGAAATACTTCCTCAGTAAGTTCATAGCGTTTCAGCAAGACCACTTTTAACTTGTCATAGTCCATGGTATCTTCTGATATAGTGCCTGCATACACTTGTAGGCCTTTTCCTCTGAGAATTGGGCTTAGACAGACTGCCCAGTCACCTTTGTCCCAGTTCTGACTTTGGGCGAATCTTTTATACCTTTCCAGGAAATAATCTATATCATCTTTCTGTTCGTCCAATTTAGGCAGCTTGGGTCTGTTTGCTCTGATCCCATTGTCATTCTTGGGTTCTTCTTGTTTCCGTTGGGTGAGCTTGGTGATATCAATTTGTGCTCTTATTCTCTCTCTCTCTCTATTTTCTGTTCTTCTTTTAGTCTTTCTTCCTCTCTTCTCTGCCTCTCCTCCTCTCTCATCTGTTGCTGCTCTTCTTTCTGTAGTTCTTCTTGCTATTGTTGTTTAACAATCTCTCATATTTCGCCATCGTTTAGTCCAAGGCGCCCACCTCTTTCTATCTATTTATCAAAATCTGTTGACATGGTTATATAGCGTGATTGTAATCTCTACGTTATTTTTGCCAACACTACAGTTGTGCGTATATTGGCCTACTTATCTCCGCAGTCGTTCACGCCTTCTTTCACTGCTGTTTACCACTGTATAATCCTGGCTGGCTCACCAAATGCTAGGTTTTGTATGGATGGGCTCGGATTCTTTTACAGTAGGTGTCTGTGACTTGTTGACGATAAATTCGAACAATAAACGGACAGCACACAATCCACTTGTTTTAAAATAATATATTCAAAACAAGTCAAACGTATGTACAGAAATTATTTACACTGTAGGATATCACAATTGTATCTACAACTCTAAATAATTATCTTTTTCTTGTCAAACTCCACACAGGCGAGTTCAATTACTTTAGAACTCCATTTGACAAGACAAATCATTCTCCCTATCTCTGATAAACTATGAAACTCACTTTAAGATATCGCCCGTTACGGCTGAACAACAATTCACTTTCACTAACTTAATTTTTTTCTGACATAAATTCAACTTCTGTATCTGCATCTATTTATAACAAGTGATAGAAAAATCTAAAAATATCTCTCCCTCTATTAAAAACAATATTCACATAGCGAGAAAACTTAGAGGCTTCAAGAAAGATGACGTCAATGATACTACAATAATTAAATTGCATACATGACGCGCGACTCACACCGAGTTAAGTAACGAAACTTGTCCCAACTATCTCTTGTATGGTTATGTGTATATTGTACTGCTGAGTGGAGTTAAAAAGGAGACAAGTTTGTAGCGGTAAATGTGTATGTATTATAGGGTGGTGTTAAGAAAGGAAGCAGGCTTGTATGATTAAGTGATATTGTACTACAGGGTGGTGTTAAGAAAGGAAGCAGGCTTGTACGTGTAGTGTATATTTGATGCACAGTGTTGTTAAGAAAAGAGACTAGCTTGTACAGCTAAATGCTAGTGTGACATATACAACCCAAATTATATGTCATTCTTAGGCTATTTATCTATATTCTTAACCTATTTGTTGTAGGATTACTTTAAGAACCAATACAGAAAGCCTATTTTGTGTCGGTTTGAGTTTTGTGCGAAGCTATACGAGAGCTACCTGTGGTAGCCGTCCCTAATTTAGCAGTGTAAGACATCACCAGCCGCCGCCAACGCTTGGGCTACTCTTTTACCAACGAATAATGGGATTAATAGTTACATTATAACGTCCCAACGGTTGAAAGAGCGAGCATGTTTGGTGGGACGGGGATTTGAACCCGCTACACGCAGATTGCGAGTCGAGCGTCCTAGCCACCTAGCCTTACCAAGCCATTTTGTGTGGGTTAAAAATGATTGTCTAATGGTGATTTGAAACAAGTATTTTATGTGTTGTAAGTGTATTTATATTTATTCTTAATCTGTTTAATCTAGGATTACTTTGGAGGACTAATACAGAAGGTCAGTTTACAGTCAAGTTATAAAAACATTTATTGACAAATAATAGAACAAAATATGATTCTCAAGAATAAAATATATTCATCATACGAAACTCAAGAATAAAGTAAATCATGGCATGTTCATATGCAAATAATACTATTGTTTTTGTTTAAAAGATACAGCAATTAAGGAACAGTTAACATTTTTTGTTGAAATGGAGTGCCTGGCTGTTGTACGAATATTAGACGACGTTTCGATCTATTTTCGTCTATCTTAATGATAAAAGTATTCGGAAGTAGTTCGAAAGGTCATCAGATCATTAGTTCAAGAAGCAGGTTATCCATTTTTAAAATATTTAAAACTTAGTTTTAGTTGGATATTTTCAAACTTTTAATACCTGTACAGTATGTGTGTTATTGCTACTACCCTATCAACACTTCAGAGAAGAAATGTTAAGTTCTTTAAAAAAAGGAAGTATTTCTATCAAAACAAATGAAAAATGCTCATTCTTTGTAATAGATAAAGCCGTGTAACAATAACGTTATAATTATACACCTATAGTTTCAACTCATAATTACAGGATACATTGTAAATATATACTGACAGTTTTAACCCCATTACTACTTGCATTGTAATATATACTAACAGTTTTAACCCCATTACTACTTGCATTGTAATATATACTGACAGTTTTAACCCCATTACTACTTGCATTGTAATTTTAAACTGTTAATGCATAACTACAACGTATCCAGTACATGGGAATTGAAATTGTTGCTGTACAAAGCATCTCAGTAAATGGGAGTTGGAAGTATCAGTGGATAATTACAATGTATGCGGTAATTCGAGATTGAAACTGTCAGTATATATTTACAATGCAAGTAGTAATGGGGTTAAAACTGTTAGTATATCCCCCAATTTCTGGACACATTAT
>NW_013669083.1:51278-55498 GCF_000517525.1 Limulus polyphemus
TGAATAATTTATACAAAATACTAACATGTATAGTGGCTACTTATAGAAACTGCCAATAGCATGTCAAATGTTGAAATTTTAATAATTTAAAACGGTATACACAATTTTAAATATATATTTGAAATAAATGAATTTAGCATAATTTTCCTGTTTTAGATTTATAAAATAAAAATTCAGTATTAAATTTTTTTCATTGCTAGGATAGCTTAATAAGATTTTTGATCGCGCCAAAAATATTATTCTCTAAACTTTTTTTCACATTCAAAGAAATACCCAACTGGCAAAAAATAATCCCATTCTATTACACGTGCATGCGAGAAATTCGAGCCTGGAAAGCTCATGGTTAAATAATTGGAAAATAAACTGAATTAATCTGTTCTTTTCAAACCTTTCAGTAAAAATGTTTCGTATTTTCTATTTTTTCTTCTTCTGTATTTTTGTAAAATTATTGTGATTTCCTTGTGTTGGAGGTCTGTTTTGAGAGCAAAGCTGTACAATGGGCTTTCTCCTCGGCCATTCTTGGCGTCACAAATCTTTAGTTACCTTTTGTTACATCTTTCATTATTTTATTAGAACTTTGTAGATAACGGTCTTATTTCTTCAAATATCTTATACTTTTGGTTTACATAAAAATTAAAGTAAAATTTGTAGTGTTTAATCCTACTGAAAAGTGAAGTATATTTCATGAAAGTCATCATGATACTGAAATACATTCTTATACAAACGTATATATATTCATCTTGATGAGGTTAAATTTTTCTAAACAGGAGATCCTTCTTGATTCCTTTGCATACTGTTTGCTGTCTGGCATATAAACAGTGGATTCTAGCCTGTTCCAAGACGCTGGATTTTGCTTACCGCGGCTGAGGTATGACTTATTGCAGGTTCTTTCCGGATGACCCTGGTTCTTCAAGTAAACCCACATTCATTTACTTTCCAAAGGCATCAAGTACAAAGGATGTCCCCGTCTTGGAAATTCTAAATCCATGATATGAACACAGCTTTATAATCTGCGTGTGTGGCTATTTTGCTTACGAAAAGGCTGTTACATACCACTCTCAAAAACGATTACTTTTGGTGGCATCACATTACATACAAACGCCAAACAATGTCAGATTGTAGCTTTGATACATTCCGTTCCACCGCGACATTTATCGGCTGTGGTTGTCACGTTACTTGCTGATTTGTATATTCAAAATCACTTTAACACAACATATGCAACATATACACACACACACACACATATATATATATATGGAAATAATAGTCAGTTATGACAAAATATAATTAAAAGTAGGCTAAGCTTAGAATGAGGTATACTGGTTAGTACCTTTACATTGTTTATTTCCTTGTTGTTAAGCACAAAGCTACACAATGGGCTATCTGTGTGTGCCAACCATGGGTATTGAAACCCATTTTTTATTGTTAAAAGCCATCAGACTTAACCCTGAGCTACTGGGGGGCAACTTTTCATTGAACTATTGACTGTTAACTCCAGGAATATATAACTAGTAATACATTTGATAGTATTATTATCTTTACTGGTAAAATAGAACAAAAAAGCATTTTTCTTAAAGACTTACATAACTTACCTGATATCTTTGGTCTAGAACCAAATTTTCTACAAACTAGGAGTATTTACCACATCTGTAGTAAAACCTGAGTACAGCTAATATTCATTGGAACTACGAGGTTTATAATTTTATCCTGTCAAATCCAAAACTTTAACTACTTTACGCTTGAGGTTTTTCTTTCTAAAACATCTTTTAACGACAATGGTAAGAAAACAGTCTAAAAGTCTTTTCCAGTTGTCATTATTAGCACAGTCGCTCTGAAAATTGTTTGTCATTGATTGAGAGATTTATTCAGCTTCTGTATGACCTCACAAATACCATTTTAACAAGTAAGGATCACACAAAAGACGAAAAATCTATTGAAGCAATTCCTCCTACACTGACTGACCTGGCTGATCCTATCAAGGTCGATACTACTGATGCTAATCAGGTCAGTCACTCGTAACATCACAAACTGTAATGTCCAAGTGTCTGGGGATGGAAGAAAAAGTCCAGGTCACAAGTGTAGGCTACAACACAACATGACATATGAACTTCAAAAGCATGAAATAAAAACATTTGTTACTCTTAAGGATGAAAAACACTCAGATATTTTGCTATAAGTAATGATAAATGTTTGAAATAACTAATAAGGAAACGTTACTATGGAACTGTTCAATCATAGTGTGTTGTGTATAATGAACTGTTATAATGTAAAGTATATTTTTTTCATTTAAGATATCACGCCCATTAATCGATATTAATTTCAATAATCAGTTTTGATTCTATTGGAAAAAAGATCTGTAATCGTATTATAAGATAAAACTGCTTGTTTATTGAAATGTCTACATAAACAGGCAGAGATTAGGAACAAAGTTCCTTTCCAATTAGTTGTTTTCACGTGCAGTACTTGGCCCGGACAATGTAATGTTTGATATTACACAATTAACAGAATGTTCTTGTTCGTCACTAAATTAGATATACATTTCATTGGTGGACTTATTACTGTATTTATAAATAAAGAATAGAAAAACATCATCCAACAGCTGTGAATCATAGCGGTTTTTCAGTAAAAAATTCAAATACTGAGAAAAACGCTTTTAAGCATGCACTCACCTTGATATTTATTAGTATATAATATATTGATATTGACTTTAAACCTAAAAATCAAACTTTTGTAACCAATGGATAATAGTCAACTAGCAGAGACTTGGAAAACATTTTCTGTGAAATTAGTATCTTCTTTGCGATAATTCTTCTTTAAATACAGTATGTCTAAAATAATATAAAATAATTCTAATCTCACACACCGAATTCTGTATAAGTCCACTTTTCTTAAGCCTAAAATTATTCAAGAGTTCGAAGTCTAATCAGGGGTGTATTAATTCCATGGCCCGGCATAGCCAGGTGGTTAGGGCACTTGACTCGCAAGCTGAGAGTCGCGGGTTAGAATCCCCATCACACCAAACATGCTCACCCTTTCAACCGCGGGGTCGATATAATTTTACGGTCAGTCCCACTATTCGCTGGTAAAAGGGTAGCCCAAGGGTTGGCGGTGGGTGGTGATGACTAACTACTTTCCTTCTAGTTTTCACTGCTAAATTAGGGACGGCTAGCCCAGATAGCCCTCGTATAGCTTTGCGCGAAATTCAAACCAAACAAACAATGAATTCCACGGATAGAAAGCTCTATAGTCGTATCAGTGAATACTATCAAGATAGAGCTCCGATCCGCGTAGCATTGCCAACCTTGTTTTGACTAAATGTAATAGATACCATCACTTATAGTAAGTGTTTTGGTATAAATCATGATGACTTTCAGTTCCACTGCTTGGAATCTATCTTTATAAACCTCAGAAAGCCAGTACTAAAATGTTTGTTTAACTTGAAGCTATGACAACGTATCATGTACAATACTTGAGTCTTACCTTAGGGTTTATTGGAATCCATTTGAAAAGCTTGCTTAACCGAGCTGGTGGCTTGTTTTCTGGCTGTACAACTCTTTGAGGATGTCGTAAAGTTACGTCACTGAAGCCATTCTCGATGTCCCATACTGACACAGTGCTGCTACCATGTGGAAACCCTTGCACTTGTGACACTGAATCAGAGAACCTTTTGCTAAGAGACTAACAACGAATCATTAATAAAAATATAAATAAGTTTATGAAATCTAGCTTATAGTTTGTACATAGTCGATTCAGTTTTATTATACTGTTCTTAAGAAATGATGACAAGAACTTTAAAACGTTATCACTATGTGGTTTATTTAATAGAGGAGTTTAGAAATGCATTTAAGAGTAATAAGATATACTTGACAATACATAACACAATATGGTCGGAACCATATTCACTGGCAACAGAAAAAAAGTGAAATTATATAATCACAATATTATAATTGAAAGCCATTGTTTCCAAATCTAGCATGTACCCTTACTTTCCCCCAAAGTCTGGTCTTTCCATCATCCAGATAACAAGTAACATCTTCAGAAAAACTAACAAACTTTTTTTTACATTGTGTCTAGTTAATCATGTACTGAATGTTATTATGTTGTAAATATCATATATAAAGTAATAATGGCTGGAGACGGCTTAAATGGGTAATGAAGAAAAACTTTAATATAACTTTAACATGACAGCAACATGACAGCTCTCCAACATTCCCCACAAT
>NW_013669083.1:55519-59405 GCF_000517525.1 Limulus polyphemus
TATAATCACAATATTATAATTGAAAGCCATTGTTTCCAAATCTAGCATGTACCCTTACTTCCCCCCAAAGTCTGGTCTTTCCATCATCCAGAGAACAAGTAACATCTTCAGAAAAACTAACGAACTTTTTTTTGCATTGTGTTTAGTTATTCATGTACTGAATGTTATTATGTTGTAAATATCATATGTAAAGTGTTTTTCCTAGTCTCGTGACATATTTAGTAATTTATTAGTTTTGTTTATGTTCTAATTTTATTAAATCGTTAAAGCTACGCTTAATATGGAATGTAGTTTCCTTCTTAATAATTAATATGTATATTTATATTAATTAATTTCCCCAACAGAGAGCCGAAGGCCGCCTGGAAGGGTTACCTGTTTTAACCACTCGCACCACTATAAGCAGTGTGTTCTCTGTCAGTTAGTCAGTAGACACTAAAATGACATCACATAACGGACGCTTAACATTGCAATTTGTACTTTCGTGATGTCAGTAAAACGTGCGTATGCCATGAATCACGAGAATAATTATTCACTGTGTAGTTTACAACACATGATGACATATGAACTTCAAAAGCAAGAAATATAAGCATTTGCTACCATCAATTTCCGTTTTATTTACTCTTGAAACAGAACCTTTTCAAGGACCCTGCGGAAGCGCATCTAGTTTATATATATATAAACACACACACACATATTAATTTTTTTAAATATAGAACAGTCACCAATTTGAACAATAGGATAACTACATGCAATGAGTTTGTGATGCCTCCTGTGAATTGAATGGAGGATTAAACGGGATTTCGATAATATATATCAGCCTATCTAATCAATAAACCAAGTGATATAACAGAAAATGAGAATAAAAATGTTGTAAAGAAAATATTGGAAGAACAACCTATACGGTCGAAATATTTGGTTTTTGGAAGTCCCTAAAAGCTAAATATTTAACTGAAGTTTCTAGTAACTATCAAGCCAAGTAACCACCTCATATCCCCCAATTTATTTTTAGATAGCAAATACTTCTTTGATAGAAGATGAGCTTTGTATTCGGAGATGAATAGAAATAGAATGATATAGAATAGCCATGAGGTGGCTGGTTTAAAAGTCAGAGCTCCACAATATTCAGAAGACACTCCGAAAATTGATTATGCGAAGATCACAAATATTTCTTCTAAAACGGAACAGGAGAAATCCGAAACATTTACCAGAAAATAGAACGAAGAATTTGCGAAAAAGGAAGGTAATAATTTAAGAATTTGATATAAAAACAAAATGTTTTAATGTACAAGTAAAGAGGACAAGTCATGCAGAAGAATACACCTCTGTATAATTCGAACCAACATGTATACAGAAGGTTTTAGGAAATTTCAACAGTGGATAGGTGGATTGTCTGAAAGAAGAATTCGGAATAATGCTTTCTAAGTTAATAGAAGGCACTATCGACTAAGAAATCTAAATTAAAATCAGCAAAAGAATGATACTTTTCATATGAATTTATGAGTTTTCCCCCGAACCCCTAGGATCTAGTAGCCGATTACAGAAACCTTATATTTATTGTCATTCTTTTTATTGGCATTGTTGTAAAATAAAAACAGATTTTATTATTTCAACAATTCTTTTGTTAAAATATTTTAAAGTCCACTTAGGTAGGTATTTTGAATTGCAATACGTGATTTTTCTGAGTGCACTGAATTTATAGAAAGGTAACCATTTTAGAAAGGTAACCAAGTAGAGCAACTTCTGCCCCGCAGTGTCGGGCTTTCATGGTAACCAATCCATCATATACACCAAGAGACTATATGCCAAGATTATCTTTGTATCTCAAATTGTTCTTGAGTTTTTCAAACTCCCTATATTCTACAGTTATATCGAAAGTGGTTTACTTTCAGTTAAATTTGACCTTTAAGCAACATTCAACAAAAATAATAATTGTGTTTTTTTTTGGGGGGGTAGGAGCACTCAACGTTTGTAACAACGAGGGAAATCAATTGAAAGCTTTTCGAGTATTACTGTTTACACACACACACACATACATGAATGAAAACAATACCCCTGCTCACGGGAGAGTGTGATAAAGTATTAATTTAAATATGGTCGTAATTAATTTAAATACGATGTGTTAACTTATATATATATATATAAATGAGCGTTTTAATTGATCTTGATATTTATTAGCAAATTTAAAATCTCATTTCAAAGTTGTTTCTGCGAAATTCTCTGTTCCTTCAAACTCTTTATATTGTACTTTGTATTATTTGAGTATGTTGTGGTAATAAATAACGTACACTGTCATTCATAGCTACGCACGCATGGCGAAGAAATAAGCCCGACTGGAGGTCAAGTTCTGTCATAAGTTGCGAGAAGAAAAGTTTTTGGTTTTGTTTTTTACAGTACCTTAATACTTAGTAAACAAAACTTCATGAAATATAATGAATAAAAAGTTAGGAATTAGGTTATCTTCTGAAATAATTTTAACTAAGTGAAACAGTACCCAATAAATGACCACAGGAAAATTAACTTACTTCAGGTCGTACTCCTCCCACTCTCTGCATGACCGCCTGATAGACATCGTCATCTTGGACATCCTAGGGTTAAATAAAAAAAACGTTAAACTCATCCAAAGCGAAACTGATAAGTGGAAAACTTAAATATTTTAAAAGCGGGCCGTTTTTTTATTTACTTAACACACTCCTTCTTGATTGTTAAACAAGTTAGTTCTTAATTTAGATCTCATTTATCAAAACCTTCCTTAATTTTTCCATACAGATTTACTTACATCGGTTACTTCAATTCAGAATAACCTCTGCTATTCGGTTACTTCAATTCAGAATAACCTCTGCTATTCGGTTACTTCAATTCAGAATAACCTCTGCTATTTCTTTCAATCGAGACCTACCCCCCACAAGTTTTCAACTTAGACTTACCCATGTTAGTTTTTTAGTTCACACTAGCCTCCGATAGTTTTTCAATCCAAACGTACCTACGCTATTTTTTATCCATATTTAACTCTGCTGTTTTTCAATACAGACTCAATTCTGTTTTTTGTTGTTGTTTTTTATCTTCGCTTGCCTCCGCTAGAGTTTTGATTGAGAGTTGCCTCAGTTAGTTTTGTAATTCAGACGAGCCTCTCATAGGTTTTCATTTCTGACTTACCTCTGTTGTTTGTTGTTGTTTTTTCAATCTCAGCTTACCTCCGTTAGTTTTGTAATCCAGAATAGCCTCTCATAATTTTTAAATCCAGACTCATTTCTTTTATTGTTGTTGTTTTTATCTTGGCTTACCTCTGCCAGATTTTTGATTCAGACTTACCTCTGCAAGTTTTTCAATACTGACTTATGTTCGTTGACACTTACCTCCACCAGTCCTCTCACAGTCTCCTGTCTTGTTTTACGAGCAGAACGTGTATTTCCAAATATTTCTGTTCCGTCTAAGCCAGTTAATTTCTAGTAAAGAAATATTATATTTTATAACATATCATATGAATAACAAGGGACTATATACGATAGCCTGTACCCCTACCCTAAAGAAAAAGTAAAAACTTTAACCCACACTTCATTTTAAGCTCTATTAGAGTACTAGCCTTCACTACTGGTGACAGCTACTCATTCCATAAAGCAATCATCCTGTCAGGAAAATATCATAGACCTGTGAATTTAAACTTCATAAAAGTTGTTTTAGGTTTTAATAACGGATTTTCCATAATTCAGCTACGCAGATTTTGAAAATATTATTCAATTTTTCTATAACGTAAAGATTTTTACAGATCAGTTTGTTTGTTTGTAATTAAGCACAACGGTACACAATGGTCTATCTGTGCTCTGCCAATCACGGGGTATCGAAACCCGGATTCTAGCGTTGTAGTCCGCAGACATACCACTGTGCCGCT
>NW_013669083.1:60405-65561 GCF_000517525.1 Limulus polyphemus
CATTTTTCATTATTATGTTTGTTAACAAAATAACAAACAAACTGAAGAAAAGAGAAGAACATTGATGTCAAACGAATATGCATCCCCATTCATCCTGATTTTTTTGTGAAATCTACGTCTTTTAGTCTCAAAACTACGTGTTGTTGTCTTTCTTTTATGTATTGCGTTTAGAGTATCTCGTTTCAATGACCAGCAGTAATCGGCCATCATGCTGATGTTCCACCTTCCCTGATACCTCCTGTCCATTTCCCTGATGTCTTGATGAAACTTTTCCCTTCTTCTTCCTGACGGCACCGAGATTATCATGGAAATAGTAAATATGTGAGTGTAAGAAATGAACTTTCAAGCTCATATTACAACTTAACTCTGAATTTATCGAGCATGTTATTGACAATATTTTCGTAATTTGGGTCCTTGTTGTTTCCTAAGCATTTTTCAATAACATCTTTAAAGCAACCCGCGCTTCTTGTCCTTTCGAATTGTTCATCCGAAGTCAATTTCCTAATCTGAGGCCCGACAAAAATCCCTTCTTTTAGTCTTGCTTCTGAAAGAGACGGGAATTGCCAACATAGATGCTTGAAACAGTCGCCATCTTTGTCTAAGGCCTTTACCAACTGCTTTATCAAGCCCAGTTTTATGTTAAGTGGAGGTAATAGGACTTTCTTTGTGTCAACTAAATGTTCTCGTTCAATATTTTTCGATCCTGGTATCATGCTGACTCTGCGTGGCCATCGCTTCTTTATGAAGTGTTGATTTCGTGCTCTGCTGTCCCATTCACACAAAAAAACATGGATACTTTGTATAACCGGATTGTTGACCCAACAACATACAAAGGAATTTTAAGTCTCCACAAATTAGCCAACCATGTCCTTTGTATTTGACCTTATTAAGAAGAAGTTCGATATTTTCGTACATTTCCTCCAAGTGAACCGAATTAGCAATAGCAACAGATACATATATGTTACCATTGTGAAGAACACCTTTTAGACTTCTTTTGGATCAATCGCCACTTGGTTCATAGGCTGTAGCTCCTAGCATTGGTATTAATTCAGAAATATTGTTGCAATAACCCAGTTAACCTTCTTGCAAAAGTATGGTATAAACTCTTTCTCACGATTTCTGTACCAGTTAAATGATGTACCTGGATAAAGTAGGTTCTTAACCAGAAGCGTGGACCCTAAAATTTGTCAAGAATCCTTTGGTAGGCCCAAATCTCTTACCGCATCCAGAAATGACACGTCATGAGACCTGTTAGCCGTTTATATATTAGCGGTGTGTTTCTCTTGGGTTCTAGAACGATTAATAAGACTCTTACTTCGCGAATAGTCCACAGAAATCTATAGCTAGTGGTTGTCAACATTTTAAGCATAACAAAATGTGACCCGATTTCAATGAAAATGATTCACTTACATAAAAGTACATATAACGTTTTGTGAAAAGTCTGCACGTGATGGAGAAAAATGGATATCATTTTTGGATTCAACTTACAGGAATTACCGTAAAACATGTAAAAATCTCAAGACAGTAAAAGCATTGTAGGCTTGTGTAATTATAGCTTAGCCTGTCTTTTCCAAATTTTAAACTTGTGTTCTCTCGTCTTATTGTCTTCAGAATATAGCACGAAGAAATCAGAGGTCGTTATCCTATCAATCGCCCGGATAATTTTGTAAATTTCAACTATATCACATTATACCCTTCTTCATTCAAGAGAAGATAACTTTTTTTATTTTATCTCCTTGAGATAATCTTTCCATCTCTAAAATCATCTTGAACCCTTTCCAATGAGTCAATATTCTTTCTTAGATAAGGAAATCAAAATTGTAAACAGTTTTCCAAATTAGGCATAACTAGTGATGTTTGCAAAGAGATAATTATTTCTTTTGGCTTGTGATAAATATGTCTGTAAATCCACCTATTGTTACTAGCAACAGAGCACTGTTTCAATAGCTTAATGCCCTATCCGCCACACTGCTAAGACTTCAGTCTCACTATTAAGTTCCTATCTAAGTTAAATATTAACCATGCGATACATATTGTGGTAACTTAAATGCATTAACGTGTACTTATTATAATTAAAAGTTATTTACCAAATATTTTTCCAATTAACCAATTGATCCAAGTCATTCTCTACTACCTCAACATCTTCATTACAGCTAAAAATACCCAAGAGTTTACTGTTATCCGTAATATTTACCAGTTTAATAGTCATAATCCTATAAATTTAACCGATGTAAACAAAAAAAAAAAATAAAAGCTCAAGTTTTGATTCCTGAGGTACTCCACTAGTAATGAAAGTACAGTTTGATTTGAATCCATTAATAAAAACTTTTGTTTTTCTCATTCGACAATCCACTTTACTAGCTATTCCCAACACCCACCGATTGAAGATAATCTTTTTTACGCCAACTCCATGATTCCATCATCGAGATAACAAGTAATACTATCGAAAACATTAACAGATATTAAGGGAAGACTTTTGTTTACTAAGTGAATGTTGATTTCCTTTTATGATATGATTATTAGCAACGTGCACCAAATAATCTAAGATCAAATAAGTGTATATCCCAATTTAAGAAGACGAAGAGATACTGAACATAAAGATAAGGAATGTACAATATTTACTAAGGGTGACGGATGCAGACAAATGCTATATTCGGAGAATTCAATAAGAAAAGCGAACGTTCTATACATTTACTTTCAAACAGAAATAACATCAGATATTATTAAAAGTAAAGTGTATAGGTAATGTCTGTTAAGTTTCACTCATTTAGTAAAAAATGACAAAAGTATTTAAATTTACATGTTATTAGAGGTATATACAAACTACAAATACCTGAAGAATTAAAAAATAATGTTATTTGAAGCCCACCAAAACTTTAGAGGTTTGTTAAAAACACGTATTTTCTGGTACAGGCATATTGTTTTATCCGTGAAATTCGGTTAATTGAATTTGTTCAAAATATAAAAGTCATAAGTGAAAGGTAGGTGAAGAAACGGGTGTTAATGCGACAGCGTGGGATTATAGGCTTGGGTCTTGAGAAATGTATCTTGATTTCAGAATGCAAATATTCTTGCCAAATGAGTAACAAAAATTAGAATTTTATTCTCAACAAAATGTTAGCAACAGAAACTATATATAAAGCTGAAAGATTCGTTGGTCTTTTTTTTCATATTTTCTATCCTTGCTTTATTTTGAAGTATATTTTATATATGTATAGCAGAAAAAGATGTATGTCCTAGCACTTGGTGCATCCTGGATGTTCTTGAATTTAAAAGCGGAACTGAGTCAGAGTCTGACCTTTATTTTATGGGATCCATCTTATTTATAACTTGGAATAATTTGATATTAGAAAGACTTTTTGCTGGTGGTATTTTCAATAAAGACATGGGACGAAGTAAGAACATACGGAAAAAGTCAATGGAAAAAGAATATTTCGAGGAGAAAAAATAAGAGCCATTAAGTAAGACTTTGAAGACAATGATCGGAATACTGGGAGTGGGGAATCATATGAGATTCAAAATGTAGAAAATATGAAAGTTTTATATTAAATTAGATTTTACAAAAACACTTTTTTGTTTTTGTTTAGTGTGTGAGCTTTGAATACATATATATATTCAGATATATTTGCTTTTATGTTATGAAATTTGGTCAGAATGTTGAGTACTTATACTGCTGAACCAAAATAAATCTGTAGTTTATAAATGAAATTATTTTTAATTTTTTCCCACTATTTTGCTCTAAAACCGGTTTCTATTTGGTTACTAATGTAACATGTTTGTTTCAGTGCTATATAATTTTATTTTTGCTTGAAACGTCACCCATATATCGATCAGAACTTGTATGAAACTTTCAGCTTCCTATCTTATGGTGATCTGAAGATCTTTGCGTTCAAAGGAGACCCTTCTTTTTGGCCAGAGAAGTAATTTATGCATAAGTAATCATATTTAATTATCATAAATCATGCATATATTATTTTTTCTTCTTTAATTCTGTTTTAGTAAATCTCATCAGCTTTTCAATAATAATAATAGAGGTGTACCACCTTACTAAAACGCCTTAATTTTCTTATATGTCTGGTCTATAAAATTTTGAAAAGCTCTATGAAATCGGGTGGCTTATTTAAAGGCCAACACTTTAAAGGTTTATTTTTGTTTGTTAATTTAATTTCTTTCGGTTTTCTTTTATTTAGTTAGTTTATTACATATTTACTCCTTTATTTGTGATCAAATCCCCCATTTTCATCGACAAAACTTACAACAGAATAAGTCTTTACTTACAATAACGTGCTATTTGAAACAAACCTTTTCTACTCCAATAAAGTCTACAACAGAATAATTCTTTACTTACAATAACGTGCTAGTTGAAACAAACCTTTTCTACTACAATAAAGTCTACAACAGAATAATTCTTTACTTACAATAACGTGCTATTTGAAACAAACCTTTTCTACTCCAATAAAGTCTACAACAGAATAATTCTTTACTTACAATAACGTGCTAGTTGAAACAAACCTTTTCTACTACCAATAAAGTCTACAACAGAATAATTCTTTACTTACAATAACGTGCTAGTTGAAACAAACCTTTTCTACTCCAATAAAGTCTACAACAGAATAATTCATGCTTTACAGGTACCATGTTGAATAATTGAAATATAAGTTACTTTTCAAAACAATTTCAAGTTTATATTATCAGTTTACCATTTTTACTGTTTCCCACGCTTATCACAGTATGATATCAGTCTACCATGGTACGTTGTGATTTTATCACGGTATAATATCAGATTTATCACAGTATATTATCACTTTATCCCTGTATTTTTAACAGTGTGTTTCGATTTACCACAACTGTTATATCAGTTAACCAAAGTATGATTCCTGTATACCACATAATGAAAGTTATTTGTGGAAATGGAAAGAACATACCGACCACTCGTGTAGAAAATCCTCTGCAAGGTTAGCTGAGTCTGGGTGAGGAGTTACTTTGTAGAAATTCCGGGCGATCTGCCAAAAGAAGCAGACATAAAGTAATTATTATTTTATGGTAAACACATGTTTTTCATTTCAATATTAATATTATCCCATATATTAAGTTTGGGAAATGCAGTTAAAGCTGTAAAATGTTGTATACGTATCACTGTATGGTCACTACTCTTG
>NW_013669083.1:66330-101894 GCF_000517525.1 Limulus polyphemus
CCCAATCACATTTTACTGTCTTCACTATGTAGCTTGTATATTTGTATGGACCCTACTCTTGAGAACCTCTGTCACCAAATCACATTTTACTGTCTTCGCTATGTAGCTTGTATATTTGTATGGACCCTACTTTTGACAACCTCTGTCACCCAATCACATTTTACTGTCTTCACTATGTAGCTTGTATATTTGTATGGACCCTACTCTTGACAACCTCTGTCACCCAATCACATTTTACTGTCTTCACTATGTAGCTTGTATATTTGTTATATCTTTATCATCTCTTCTTTAAATCCTGAAGGTTAATCGCACTTTATAAGAAATATGTTTCAGGTCTTGTTCTGTCCCCTGAACTGCTTCACCCTCTCATCGTTCGTGCCCCACTCTGATGGCCAAGACTACGTAACATCTCCTGAGCTTGCAATTTTCAACGTAACAAACTTCTGTCACGATCGGCGAGGTCAGTCCTAGACCACCTATTTTGACAAACTTTCCACAACCCCTCCCACGTACGTGATGTCGGCTTTCGAAACCACATTAAAGCAGACCAATAGAACAAAAGTCCAGTGGAGCTTGACAGAGATGTATTCTAATGAGGTTGCTTTGGTTCCAGTTTTTTCACCCATCTTTCTCTCAGAAATTCTTTATTGTAACTAATGCCTTTATTGTAACTAATGAAGAATTTACTCCGGGTTGGCTTGGAATATGATTTTGGTGCCAGTTGCTTTTTTAAATGTATCGTTTTTATAAAGTGCTATTAATCCTATGCATGTCTGTGAAATGACAGACATAAAAAAGAAATAATCGAAACCTAAACAAGACTAGGGATTTGAAAACTTTTAGTACTTGCTGCACTAAAAATAATTTCAAGTATCTGAAATGTGTCTGCATTTATTAGATTAATAATATTCATAAGTTACTAAAAAAGGTTTAGGTCATGTATTACTGAAAATATTCATAGCAAGTAAAGTGATTTTTCTATAAAAAGATCTGTAAAAAAAAACCTTCTTGCAAAAAAATGAAGCTACAGAGCAAAACTCGTACCTTGACATCTTCTGTCCAAAATCTTTTTGTTTTGTTCATTGTAGAATATGGAGCGACTTCTTTGATCTAAATAAAAATGACGGTTATAATTTTATTTGAGAGCAAAATCTGAATATTTAAATAATATACTATGAAGAAACTTCATACATACCTTTTAAATTCGGTTTTAAGATTTCAAAATAAAGTTAATAAGGCTTATGTAACTTTTACAAACAACTCAGAAGAACGCTTGGACTACTTGAAAGGTTAAACATTAATAATAACTAGCCGCGACCCGCAGAACATTAGCGGTAGTTTTCATGCTCTCGCTTAAATTTTCATTATTCTGTCATTTTCACGCACGCCATTTAAGCTACGCTTTCTTTCAGGCATTATGTGTTAGATCGATAAATTCTGGTCTATTTGAAAAATTCTACGCAATCAGACAAACAAACTCGACGTTGACTTAACTTTATTTAATAAAACTACACGTAAAGTAAACAATAAAGTATAGTAATGGTATTAATAATAGTGTACAGAGTATGAAACAATTATGAGCGTTCAGTATATGACACGGTTTTACAAGTTGAAACAAAGAAACTCATGAAAACGAAAAATATATCCTGTACTAAAGAAAAAAGTAGCTGAAAGGTGTTTATAATTATGTATGAAATGAACCAAGGCTAAAATTATTGTAAAGTAAAGTAAATGTAAAGTTGTAATGAAGACAAACATAGCGGAATATGCAGAAATGTCTGAATGCATGTTCACAAAGTGATAAGCATATGGTTTTGAACGAACTGTACATGCATGTTTTAGACCTAAATAAGTCGAGAAAGCCCATAAAAATTTTATTTAGTGTAATGTTAATTTTTTTAACAAATTGCACGCGGGTTAACTGTTGTTTGTGTGAAATACCTTGCAAAAAAAGTTCAAATTTTGCCATAGTGTACCATATTTTTTTCATAATAACATGATATTACAGACGTACTCAAAATATGCATACAGTAATTATAATAATACACAGGAGGTTACAGGCTTGCTCAAAACATGAACATAATAATTATCATAATTCATAGGAGGTTACAGACTCACTCTAAATACGCATACAGTAATTACTACAATTTACAGGAGGTTCCACACTTACTCAAAATATACATACAGTAAACACTATTATATACAGAGATTACAGATTTACTAAATTATTATTATTCACAGGAAAGTATCACCCAGTTATCACTTTAAGAAGTCATGGAAAATTAACTTTTCCTCCACATAAAATCTGAGTAGAGGAAAGATCACCACTCAGATGAAAAACAAGTTTTTATTGGAGTTCGGTTGACAGAAGAAGTTAAGAAAGCTCTTGAGTATGGATACCAGATAATTGGTATTTTTTTAAGTTTATCATTTTCCTTGTAAATCTTCTTATACAGATATAACGAGAAGGTGTTCACCTAAATCCTGAACATACCCATACTAACCCTCATTTTGGGACAATTGGGGTATGTCTGAAGAAGAAAGTCAACCATCTTTTCATCATCTTTATAGGAGGTTCCAGACATACTCAAAGGACACATACAATAGTTACAATAATAACAGGAGGTTACAGACTTACTCAAAAAACGCATACAATGATTACAATTATACACAGAAGGTTACAGACTTACTCGAAATACGCAGACAGTAATTATCATACACAGATGATTGTATTTGTTCTAAAGTGTGACATTTGTTTAGAAAACTGTTTAAGAACACATAATATCAGTTTTAATATATTTAGTTGGAACAAAATGTTCATATATATTTTTTATAACAAGAGAGTGAAAAAGCAGAAATAAGAATAAAAAATAATAAATGGTATGTAGACGTAGTGCCTAATTCCCATTTGGAAATACAGTAATACTTTTAACTTATAGGAATCAGAAGAAACTATAACTACATGTTATAAGTTAACATAAAAACAGTTCTTTATAGGACTGTTTAATTGGTAGTGTCTAATAAACTACAAAGTCAAACTATGCTGTATTATAGTTAGTTTATTGTGAGGCTTATTATATAAATATATATAGAGAGACAGACAGAGTTTGAATGTTTTATGTTAATATGATAAATAATCCTCTAAATAGACTGTAAGTTAAACTAATATAAGTGTAAATCATGAAGTATGCTGTAAATATTATAACAAATGTAAAAACAACTTATCCAACTGGAATGTGCTATGCACTTTAACCTGTAACTGATGCCATGCAAGATGACGTTTGATTAACATTTACATAAATGTTTTACAAAGTATAATATCAGTGTCTTAGTTGGAGAAAAATGTTCCTATAGAGTTTAGTAGCTTGAAGGTTAAAAGTAGATGTAAGAATGAAAACATAGCTATATAGATAATGTTAAAATGATTGCAGCTGTATAGCCTATTTTGCATTTGGACATATTGCATTGTTTTTAGTTTATATTATTCAGGTGATAATATCTAAGTCAGTGAACATTCACGCTCTTTCAGCCGTGAGGGCCTTATAACTGTCGGTTAATTCCATTATTCGTTGGTAAAAGAGTAGCCCAAAAGTTGGCGGTGGTTGGTGTTGATTAGCTACCTTTCCTCTAACACTGCTAAATTAATGACTGCTAGTATAGATAGCCCTCTAGTAGCTTTGCGCGAAATTAAAAATAAAAAATTCTAAAAATCAAACTGTATTGCATTTTTTTTGTGCTAAAATTATAATAAATAATTAATTAAAAAAACTTTTTATATTTACACAATAAAAAGTTACTCCTGAAGATGACGTAGATCACGTCGAAACATATACTTGTAGAGATTTTAAAGAGGAAGCCGTACGGCTTCAATAATAGTGGATATGTATTGCATTATAGTTAGTTAATGTGATACACGATATTTATGTAAAGTATGAAAATTGTAGGTATAAATTGACACTCAACAGTACACTTCAGGGCTACGTAGACTTTAAGTTGAATCAGTGTAAATATGTGAATATGATACATAATATAAATATCCAGAGTTTGAGGGTTTTATACTAATAAGATATATTAGTCTTATATTATCAGGACTAAATTGTAAATTAAACTAACATGTGTGTAAACCTTGAAGTTTGTTTGTTTGTAGTTATGCACAAAGCTACACAATGGGCTATCTGTGCACTGGGGGGCCAACCTTGAAGTACGACATAAAAATAGTGAAACGCAATGAAATAAAATATTAATTTTTTACTTATTCAAACCCCTTGTTTTACGAATTGAATCTACTTAAATATAATAGTACTGTCTATTGTATGTCCATACAACTACTTCGCAGAGTGTGGATGGACCTTCACCAAAATTGGCATGGAGGTTCATTAGTTCCATGCGGGAATAAATATAAATTTTCAGTTTTGCATTTTGCGGTTTTTATGGGAGTATTTTCGTTTTTTACCACTACCTCACCTCCTATGGACGGATCATCACTAAATTTGGTATGGAGGTTTATTGGGTCCATGGAGAGATACTTACTAATTTGCGGTTTCATATTTTGTGTTTTTGTGTTTTTTACAATAACATATAAGGGAATAAACCTGAGATAACCTTTCATTATTCATGAATTAACATAACTTTCGTCCAGGGGACGGGTACTCCAGCTAGTATACAATAAGGGAATAAACCTGAGATAACCTTTCATTATTCATGAATTAACATAACTTTCGTCCAGGGGACGGGTACTCCAGCTAGTATACAATAAGGGAATAAACCTGAGATAACCTTTCATTATTCATGAATTAACATAACTTTCGTCCAGGGGACGGGTACTCCAGCTAGTATACAATAATATTGTCCGTTTCATTTGAACATACAACTTCAGTTAATGCTTTTACATGATATATTTCTAGAGCCTGAATGATTTAAGTTAGCATGGAAAACAGTCCTCTTCGTAGATTGTATGTTAAACAAGTATATGGAAGTGTGCTAAAGAAACTGTAATAAATAAAATGTTACTTCTTACACATTCATACACGGCTATATATGGCATGATTCATTAATTTAGTCGTATTGCTAAATTTTATATATATATATATATAGTTCAATACTTTTAGTTTATATTATTCAGTCGAAAATATCTACACTTTAAATATTTTACGGATAACCTATATGCTACAGTCCGTTTCAGGACTGTGTATTTTTTAAGTTAACTTAGTGTATGGATATGAATACGATGCACAGGATAAATATCTAGAGTTTGTATGTTGCATGTAAATATGAAAACAGGCCTATATGTACTTTGTAAGTTAAACTAGTATACGACTATTCATAAAGTACACTATACAAATATTCAAACTGTAAAACTTAAAATCGTAATTTCACGTATTCAAACAACGTATTTTGTTTATTATTATTGGAATGAAACTATAAAATGGAAACTAACGATAAGGCAGAAATTAATATCGCGCTATGAACTACGGAGAGTGAAATGGTAGTGTAATGGTATAATATGGCACAACTTGATATTCATAATCAAAAACACTTTCTGGTGGATCGCAAGCGAACCAGATAACAACCCATCTGCCCGTTATAAATCGATGAGTTTATCAACCTCTAAAATTTAGAATTATCCTCTCTCTCTTTCCCTATTAGCCCTTCAGTGGCTCAGCGACAAATATGAGAGCTCACACCGCTAAAAACTGGATTTCGACACTCGTGGTGGGCACAGCATAGATAGCCCAATGTGCAGCTTTGTGCTTAACAAAACAAGAGGGAAATCTCTATAGCCGCGACACTTGAAATTCTTTTAGGCAGGATTAGAGTACATTAATCTATGAGACCATTTTTTCCTTTTTTGTTAGCTATATTTTTGTGCGACAGTAATACCAAGCGTGGGGCATGCGTATACTCGATTCGATTTTATTACTCACTAGGATCTCTACCAGTCTACCTGAAACTGAAATTCTTTTAGGCAGGATTAGAGTAAATTAACCTATGAGACCTTGGGTGTGGTCAAATACATCAATCGAAAAGGTTTGACCTCCTGGGTCCAAAACTGTAATTAAATCTCAAATCGGTCAAGAGATGGCGGAGTTATGAGCTAAATGTTTGTAGTTCAAAACAAAAACTCAAAGCCATTCTATGAGCCGCTATGCCGCGGCTAGAAATCAAAGAAACAAACTATCCACATTTTAGAACACTTTGAAATTATCCGCTCTACTGTGCCCTTTGATTTCCCCTCCTCTTAATGCTTTCAGGCGCTGGCTTCGCTTGAGCACAGGTTAGGTGGATTAACGACTGACGTCAAGCTCATCACATGTTTATCAAAATTTTAAAGATTTAGGGCATGAAAGTATCCATAAAACCTATAATTTTTGACTTATTTGTTATGAAAGTAGTTCAAACGGACTATAAAAGATAAAATTTTAATGAAACAAAGAAGACCTTTTTATGAACCTAACGAAAAGCATTTAACTATTTTTATTTTAAATTTGTTAAATTATCTTGTCACCAATTGTTGTGTGTTTATCTATAGATATATGTATCAAATAAACCGTGTTGAGCGATTTTTAGTTACAGCTGATGATGTCACGTTAATGTATAAAAAGTTATACCATGTTTTAATTCTAGTTTAATCTCGCTCTAAGATGTTTTATATTTTTGTAAAAAAAAGGGATCTTCCTACTGCTTTCAACTCTGACCACCCTCACTCCTGGGTGTAAAGAGTAAATAAAGTCGCACTTGACGATGCTCTTCCCTCCGCTTCATCTTTCAATCAGGAAGTGGGGTTATGGAAGAAACACTCGACTGCCCATGATGTTGATATGACATCCAAACTTGCGAACATCTTTACAGCAAGAAAAATAAATTTCCAAATTTCCATGCCATTTTTATGTTGTTACTCTTTATTCCACCAAGCGGTGCTAGTGTGGAATACAATAACTCTGCTTTGAGATTATTAACAATCAACTACGAGGGAAAAAATATTGAACAATACACTGTCCTATAATCACAAAGACTTGGAGCTAGACAATGAATAAGTTATTAGTTACCTCACTAAATAAATTCCCAGGAAATGTATATTTCTAAATCATTTGTTGTCGTAAATAGTCACTTCAATTCAAATGGGAATGACTGCAAAATATAACTAATAACATTGCTCTACCAAACTGACTCATTATATCAAACAATTATCTTTAGAACGTCTTACTGCAGCTACAGTAACAACGTGTTGAACACTAACAATACAAAGATAACAGTAACTCTATTACACAATTTATAAAAAACTTACCTTCAGCTTCCATACTGCAACTACTGTAAAGACTAACAATACACATACAACAGAGCTACACTACAATATATCTTACCTTCAGAACACATACTGCAGCTACTGTAAAAACTAACAATACACATACAACAGAGCTACAATACACTATATCTTACCTTCAGAACACACACTGCAGCTATTATGATACATAAAATGTTGACTAAGGTCAGTAACAAACTGATGAGCCCCAGAATTGCACATTCTCTGTCCATGCGAAAGGAGTACATGATCTGGTAATCACGAGGGGGCACTAATGATGGCTTCGTCAAGTAGATGTTGCCAGCTATTTCTGCCTTTAAATAAAAATATAACACTAAATTATCTATTTTCTTTTTTGTTAAATATAATTTAATTTACCACATGGTAATTTAATATGTAGCAGGTAACCGTTTTTTAATCTACATATCTATGTTCACGTATACATATAAAGAAAGCCAAAGCAATTTTATAAACCTAACATATCAAGTAAGCGTGAAAACCGTCAATGCTATTGAGAACTTTGGTTGGAAATGCTTTAGTATAATATTATTTTACGAAACTTACCATCTATATTGTCAATTAGTTTCTTATAACTTGAATAACATTTTGACTTTTTGGGAACATGCATGTATCAGGGTAAATTTAACCTATTACCCTCATTTGTTTGTTTTAATAACCCACTGTTTTCGTCTGCCTATTCTATTTCAGCAGCTGGTTGTAAACAATGAAAGATGGTTTGGATGTAAAACGTTCTGGGTTTCAACACTCAGATCTGCTTTTCATTTTAAATATAAAAATTCTAAGATGTGCAAACTGAATTGAAATCTTATATATATATATATATAGTACATCTGATTTGTTAGTCCTACTTCTGCAGGTATCTTGAAAGCTAAGATGATTTTATAATTGTATCTTGATGTTTTGGGGGGATTTTTTGGTTGTTTACTCCTCATTGTTGTTTTTCTCTTCTCATAATGTCCTTAGCTTACATATAGCTTATATATATATATACAACTTTGTGTGGAAAGGAGGTGTTATCGCGCATGTTAACATAATGCATGCACTAATATATGTAATACTCTGTACAATTTATTATAAAACATACTTTCAAACATGTCATAAAAACAAAGAACATCGCATATCACGAAAAATAGCTTACTTTCATCTGGAAACAACTTTAAGCTTACTTCTATTACGTCCACGAAACGCATTGCTCACAATATTATGTTTATGCCGTATTTTAAACTTACAATAATAACTACACCAAACATTATTAAGTTTATATCAACCATCATCATCATAGAACAGAACTGAGATTACAATTTTTCTTTGACAAAAGCAATCAAACTTACTTTTTACCACCAATACTAAGCTTATTCCTGTTAGCATTAAGAAACAGTGTTAAGTTTACTCTTATTGAGTTCATAGAAATGTAATAAGCTATCGTAATTTTGCATTAAGATATAGCATTAAGCTTTCAATAACTTGTAATGGCATTAAACTTACAGCAGTTTGAAGCTTGCAACGATTACACTTAGGATTCACATTCAATAGTCAAGTAAATTGTAACTACTGTCAGCAAATGTTATTAGGCTTACTAACGCAGCACGCAAATCCTGTTAGTCTGGGGCACTCTTGCGTAGGTTATTAGGCTCACTAACGCAGCACGCAAATCCTGTTAGTCTGGGGCACTCTTGCGTAGGAAGTTTTACTTCTAATTTTTCAGTCGTAAATTTAGTCAATTTAAACTTTATTATGCAAGCAAATAACTTTGAAAGTTTACTTGCTTGTTCGTTAGTTCTTCTGAATAATGGAGCAGATTGATTCAAGAAAATAATAACTTAATAATATATGTTGTTAAACTAAATAAATAACATTGTTTTAAAATGTTTACCCTTATCAAGACATGTTAATACATATATATGAATGATGAAAAAATTACATTTCACTAATTCAAGCTAGTTCACACCGTAATATTTGTTGTCAAACAATTTGTTAATCTAACCATTATCTCAATCATGACCATAACCCAGCCAGTTCTGGTTATATAATAATTTACCCATAATCCACTGTGACAGAATATATCTTATGGGAACTCGGAACTTACTGTTATGACTTTCTCTGACAATGAACGCAAGTTTTTCAGCACCGCCAAAGCCCACAGAATGCCCTAAGATACAATAGAAAAATGTTTTTTGTTTAAAGTAACTTGTAAGCACGTGTTCTAAAAGCAATATTAACTCCATGAAGTTCCTTGAGATATTCTTCTTGTAAAACTGAACTATTTTTCTTGAAATACAGAGAGGGAGAAAAGTTATGATATTTTACTTTGATTTATGTAATACAAAAAGTAAATTTACTATACACAGAGAAATTCAAAATTTCCAGCAGTACTAATATTCAATAAAAATGCGCTGGAAGTAATTTCTAGCTTTATGGGCAATAGTTTTCCTTTTTATAACAAAGATGTAGGTTAGTCACGGGAGGGACTTTACTTCGACAGAATTAAATCTACAGATGTGTCGCGAGGTTTGATAATTGATCGGCTCCAACATAATTACAATTATCAGCAGTAAACGAGTTTTGATAACTGATTGTGACATGGTAACAAGCTGCTATTATAAATATCAGTTGACAAATCTTGAATTAAGAAAATGAAGTAGTGAGAGAATACTAAGGAGCAAAAATACATACAATTTTAAGATGGAGACGTAAGCAAACACAATTTGATATGATATAAAAATGTCATGAGAACGAGGACATTCACGGTTCAATAGTTCATAAAACTTCTCAATATACGCCACTAGGATGAAGACACACAAAAGGAAAATGCTTAAACTTTTAAGTTGACTAAGTTAATGGTTTTAAAACAATAACAATATTAAAATTATATTCAAATAGTGTACTTTATAGCAATTACTGTAAATATACGTTAGATAAACGTACAGCGTTAACTGCAGGAGGCAACAGAGAGGCTGAAATAGCCACACCAACCAAAGATCCAGCGTTTCCGCCCAGCACTGAGAGAGCCACACCGGCGCCAGAGGGCAGTGCAATCAGCAAGCCTACCCATAAGCTTCTCCAGTAGCCCCTAGTAATAAAGAACACGAAAAAACTTGAGTACTAAATATTTCTATGTAATATTTCTAAACAATTATTATTATAATTATGTTTATAACGTTAAGCGCAGATTCTCAAACTGTAATTCACGAACCCCCGCGATGTCATTGGGTCATTTCATGGAAGCCAGACAGATGTCAGCCTTTATTCAACCAGAAAACTCTAGCTTAGTTGTAACTTAGCAGAACTTAATTGTAGTTACAATTTGGTCCGAAGATTGTGAGAATCTTGGGAAAATGTCCAAGTTTGGGAACCTCTGACTTAAATCACGTTATTTTAGAATACTCAGAACTAATTAGAATGTTTTGACAAGACAAGTTTGGGAACCTCTGACTTAAATCACGTTATTTTAGAATACTCAGAACTAATTAGGATGTTTTGACAAGACAAGTTTGGGAACCTCTGACTTAAATCACATTATTTTAAAATACTCAGAACTAATTAGAATGTTTTGACAAGACAAGTTTGGGAACCTCTGACTTAAATCACATTATTTTAAAATACTCAGAACTAATTAGGATGTTTTGACAAGACAAGTTTGGGAACCTCTGACTTAAATCACATTATTTTAAAATACTCAGAACTAATTAGGATGTTTTGACAAGACAAGTTTGGGAACCTCTGACTTAAATCACGTTATTTTAAAATACTAATTAGAATGTTTTGACAAACCTGCCAGCCATTTCTGATGTTGGCCACTCTCCTTGACCCCAAGTGTCGCTGAAGTTTCCACATATAAGACCGAACAGAAAACCTATTCAAGATAAAATACATATACTCACACTCTCGATATCATATCTGCCCTAAGAATTTCAGTCTACAACAGAATTCATGATTTTAGTTTGTATACAACAATAATATGTTTATTTGGATCTTTGTGCAAAGCTAAACAAGGGATGTATGCACTAGCCGTCCCTAATTTCAAACTGACAAGACTAGAGGAAAGGTAGCTAGTCAACAGCACTCACCGCCAGTTCTTGAGCTACATTAGTCGAATAGTGGGATTTGACCACCACTCTTATAACACAACCATATGCACAAAGTACTGGGCACGAATATGGCAACAGAACACAAACTATAGATTTCGGATTCAAAGTCTGGCATGCTAACACTAGGCCACGCCCGTTTCCACAAGAAGAGAGAAATATTTTGACTATAATCATAAACTTTAGTTTAAAACTCTGCTAATAATTTATATAGTAACACACTGTTGACCATTAAAAACACTTAAGTGTTTTATGTAATAGGTGTTTCAATCTTAAAAATAAACTTTATTATTCATATAAGTGATCCACTTAATACAGTCACCTGTAGCTTAAAATAACAGTTTGTTTGTCTTTTTGAAAATATGTCTAAATTTATCTTAATAGAATAAAATTAATATAGTATAATTTTGTTAAAATTTTTATGATGAAACTTCATAAATTATACCAAAAGCCAACAGATCCGTTGATAAAAGACTCTTATGCGCCCTAAGAACTAAAATTAGAAGGAGATGGAATTAACATTTTATTCATTTACAAGTAAATGATGCAGAAACAACGTTACATTTTCTTTGGAAACTAATAATATAGATATGCCAGGATTAGCGGTTATTGATTTTAAGTTTTTAATTAATATTGTTATATCAATCATTTCGAAAGTATTATTTCATTGCCATTTTAAGAAACATATGAAACGGGAGAAACTGAAACTCGTGTATTAAGTAATGAAATTCGTCACTTAGCACCCTAGACCCAGTTAGAGTCTTTAGTAGCCTTATACCCCTGCTGAAGAAAAAATGCATCTTTCTTGGAAACAAATACTACTTTCTGTCAAGTCTAGTTAAGACTCGCAAGTGTGACGAAACACACTATATACTGAAGAATATTTAGATCACTATTAACAGGCTTAATACGAGTTATCTGTAAGAAATCGTAATGTTAAAATCCGAGGTTTGATTCCCCGTGGTGGACAGAGCAAAGAGAGCCTATTCTGTAGCTTTACGCTAAAATAAACAAACAAACTGTAAGAAAATATTTTCACTTATAGTGTGATTTTTATCACACTTAATAGACTAACACTTTTCGCTAATTTTGTGGTTTATCAAAATTGCATGAATCTTAACCAAACAACAGTTTATGTTTGAAAGCATTGCTCTACTTTATGTTTCAACATTGTGGTAACTTACCAAAAACAACACACACAGATAAACCAATTATTTCGTTCGTTAAACCTTGGTTTCTCAAAGATCTATCCTCGATCACCGCACCAAACGTTCCTGCCAATATAGGACCCTGTATGATATATTAAAGAAAAATTGCGTTTAATTCAAAAGTATAATAGAAAAGGTTACGTTAAAAACAAATAATAAATAACTAATTTTAATCTTATTTAATTGCATTTGTCGTAAGACATGAATATTAAGCCTCTTACAGTTTTAATATTAAATTCTTTAATTAGTCCTCTAGTAGTTCAATCACAATATGTCCGCCATATACATTGCCGATGACACGTTTTGTTAAATTCAGAGCTTATAAGGCCGGGTGTGACAAAACAAATACAGTAGTGGTCGATACATTATGTGTACAGGTCATTTGTTATAGCAATAATTGTTATGGTTCACACCACAAATAACTGAAGTAGACTGTCGTTCAAAAAACTTGATTTTGTTTCTATGGCGATCCTTTCTTAAATTAATACAAAAAAAAACTATTAAATGTTTTTTGTATTTTTTTTCTGAAAAAATGAAACCCCTTCAGACAAAATTACTGTTCTATATACTTCCACTGAGTATGAGTGTATGATTTGGAACTGAATAAACTATATAAAGACAAAATTAACTTAACTGCGTGGAAACAATTTACACTTAAAAATCCAGAGTACCACTTGCTTGTCCCGCTGACCCAAACGTTTTTGACCGTCAAAATTGAAAAACATAAATAAACATTTGTAAAAATATAAAAGGGAAACTAAAACGAGATATTCAAGACTCCGAGGTTTTTAAAATATTTTACAGTGTTGGAATTGCTCGCTTGAACGTCTTTAAGAATGTAGTTTATTTGCTATTATTGAAGTAGTGACTTGATATTCTAACATTTCTTTGAGAAAGTGGTTGTTCATATATATATATGTGTGAGTTTTTCTTGGCTTCTTTTCTGACAAGTGTAGTTGACGTGGAATTTTCTTCTATAAGATGATTGGTTACTTTGAATATAACGTATTACTTCATGACCAATGTACTTTCAACAATATTTTTTATTTCAAAAAATCTGCTACACCTATGAGCATCATAATGGTCCACAACTTGGAAACACGTTTATGCTCTTTCCAGTTTGAAGGCTGATACACTTGGGTTTTTTTATCTAGAATTAGCAGATAAATACCACGTTCTATTAGCTTCAGTTTCATAATATATTTTAATACAATAATATTTCTCAATACAATGCTTTTTTTACCTTGGTTAAAATTTTCCACAATCTCGAAACAAATGTTAAGAACACTTACCAGATACCCGCCATACACCAGAAAGGAAAGTCAGAGTCCTCAGTTGTATTTTAATATAAATTTGTATTATAATTATTTACAATATTTAAATACCAATTTTAATACCAGATCTATTTATATACTCCACCTTTCATATTATTTTTCTGTTCTTACATCATTGAAATCTGTATAAACGACGCACTTACTACCATTTATATTTCTTGTCGTTCTTTTTTGATCTTGACTAACTGGATTCCACCTTCTACCATACAGCTAGATATTACCAGAAAATGTTGAGCACACTATAATGTCTTGACCTAAGTTCGAGAATGTTTATTTGTTGTTAAGCACAAACTACACAATGAGTTATCTGCGCCGTGCATTTATGAATTAAATATCTGGTGTATTTCAACAGAAATGCCAGATAAACACCATTCTCCAGAAACAAACAACCAATAAACTTTCTTTTTCATCAGTCGTAGAAGGTGGCCAAGACTTTACCAAAGCCACACCGTTTTTTCTTTCACACAAACATTTCACTTGTATCTTTTCTTCTTGCATTTTTAGTTTTCCCAATGTTTGCCTCGCGAATTTGAACGTCTGAAACGTTTTTTGATCAGCGTTCTACTTAAACTAGTATTCAAATTTATTAATTATAAATTTTTTCAATCCACCAGATGATGTAATATATTTTTGTTTTCTGATGGACTAACCAGCTGAAAGCTATTTAGTTTTTTTATTGTAAATTTTCTTTATACTTTGTAAAAAAACAAAACAAAAAACATCTTACCATGAGAGGTGATATCAACATGCTGGCAACTAGAACAACTGAACTGTTTTCCATTAAACCCAAAGCAGCAATCATGCTACAAAAAACAATACAAAAAATAATTACCAAGAACGTTTTTAAACGGTTGAGTGCCACATATATACATATATCACTATTTTTGCTATTTAACAATGAATATTTAAGGTGCATTATAAATGTAAATATGTTTAATTGGATTCTAGTATTTTGGGAACACTGACGACACAGTTCCTTTATAGAAAGTAAACGTAAAACTTTGATCATATGCGTTTTTTTATTTGCACTTTGTAAAAATAATGCATAATTATGATTACAAAGTTTTCAGCACATCTTTAGCTTCACCTAATCTATATAAAAGTCATTGTGTGTCACGTCACGTCATTATTCATTCTTGAAAAAGAAAGAGTCATAAAAGCCAAAATGAATTTATCCAGATAGAACAGTTCGATTACCGTCTGCCCATTACGATTTTAGTGACGGGGGTGCTAGGGTGCCGTGAAGGAGGGGGGGGGGGTTGCCGTGAAACCTTATAAGTGTAGTTAGTGTTGGTATAATAAGCTTAAAGTAAATATGTAAAGTGGGATCACCTATCCTAGAGCCAAGTCCATAAAATTTAACATGAAAGTAAACATGCCGATTCAATAATTTTGTTGCTAAGCAACATGACATAAAAGCCATTGTTGGAACGGAGTGTTACCATAATGCTATCCTATATTAAAAATTGTTAAGATAACTGATTTTTACCAATAATTATTCTATGAATTCGCCACAAATTCATTTCATGAATTATCTTGCTTTTGATTGGCTCACAAAGGAACTTACAGACGTTTGGCTACACTGCACTTTTCAGTCTCTTTGTTGGTCAAGCTTGATTTCACAAAATATATTTATTTCAGTTTGCTATGAAATGTGAGGTTAGGGTGTAGTATGGGGTGGGGGTACTTGCCCCGTCATTTTTGACGGGATATATGCTAGTAAATTTATTAAAACCTATTTTCAAGTAAGGTGGTAAAAAAAACAATATCCAAACTCTAACAGATGTAGCCACTACTATCATAAGCGTACGTCTAATTATGATTAGTTATCAGGGTTATTCAGACATCTCTGTTATAACCGTTCCTTATGCACACTTGTACAATACAACCGACATTTTTAAAGAGCCTCCTGGATTAGGGTAAATAATTTGAAGTTCGGTCGTTTACAAAATTTCACTTGCTAGATCGAGATTTTGTAACTATGTTTGAAAGCTTCGTTAATATTTTAGAAAGTAAAGTTCCCTGCAAATTTCCCAAGGTGAAAGTCTATTCTCAGTTTGTTTTTTCTAATAACATATTCAGTCTTAAATCGACTCTCTCACTGCAAGAGTTTAGAAGACTTAAAAAATAAAGCAAAACTGTGTGTTGGAAAAGTGATTCCCTAAATCTGTACATTCCATACATTTGTTATTCTCCTGCCTTAACAAAAACTCCAAATAAAATATCATCTGCAATTATTAGGTAGTTGTGTATACTCGTTTTATAAAAGAAACACTTTAAGTACAATATTTACCAAATTGCAATACGTAAGTTAACTAACTAGGAAAGTAAACATTTATAAATCTCGCTGCTAGCAGCTCCATCTATTTACATCCTTCATGACACTAGAATAATGACTTTTATTTCTATTATAAAGATCGAAAAAATGTAGTCATTTATTTTACTAATAATGTATTAACTTATCTTATAAACAGACGACTCTGGTACTGTCTACAGGTATTTACGTTGTCAACAATGAGTACATGTAGTCTTACAGGCACTTTTTAAGGTTAGTAACTTTGTTACACGAAAACTTTGCTGAGTAATACCAGGACTTAATCTTAAACAAATCCTATAGAATTCTCTAAGAAATAAAATAGTATAAATTTGAACTTTTAGAGAACATCAAATATAAAATAATTCTAATCAATACCCACCTGGCCAATATTATAAACATCACGAAGTCGAATGACAAAACTGCGTTGGCCCGTATTCCATCAACAACCTGAAAACAACGTGCATATTCATGTTGAATAAACGCTAAAACGAATAAACAAGTTAGAAATGTGATTTAGAGCTAAAATATGATGACTCAAAATGCTGTATAAGCTCTCTTGATTATCGAAGTTCGTATTTGTCAATAGTTCCCGGAGTTCTGTAAAATATTTTATTGAACTTGAATGTCATTAATTCGGGAAATACGTCTGATTTCTATAAACAAAAACATAAATGGGATTTTCTAGGCGCCATTCAGAACTTCCACTATCATCGTTACTTCGCTAGTTCTTCACAGTAAATCTGTCAGATATGTAAATTAATGAAGTTGATGAAAGAGGGTTAGATGAGACAAAGAAGCGTAGAGTTAACAATAAGAAACAGTTCTCGCTACCAGAACTAATAAGATTAGTATAAATGAGGTGAGATTTCAATAGAATGTTTAAAAATATTTTAAATCGCGACTGGACTAGCTAATTTAAACTTCTGAATAATTTGATAACTGGAGCTAATTTGTGAGATGTTTATAAAAAATGAATTTTTAACGTGGAAAGTTAATTCAGTTTAACATGTCTTAATCAAGAGAAAAACTCATTTGACGGTACATAAACATTCTGTAAGACTTATTGTTTATATGATCCAATCACTTGACGGTATATAAACATTCTGTAAGACTTATTGTTTATATGATCCAATCACTTGACAATATATAAACATTCTGTAAGACTTATTGTTTTAAATGATCCAATCGCTTGATGGTATATAAACATTCTGTAAGACTTATTGTTTTATATGATCCAAAGACAAATGAATAACATACGACACATATACTCCAAAACTTAGAAATGCTGAACAGTAATTTCATAAAACTTTCTCTGTTAATTAAAGAAGCGCAGACCTGAGCAACAGTAAGTCTAGCTGTCACCGTCTTCAGAAACCTCTTCTGCATTGACTTGAAAGCTTTCCTGGCACGCTTTATATCATTCTTTGCCTTGGAAGCTTTGGGTGAATTAGTAGATCCATCACTGTCGCTAGAGTAAAAACAAGTATATAAACCATGTAGAAAACGAAAGGCCTATCATTACTACAAAAGTAGCAACGTTATTACTGTACCTCTAGTGATATTACCAGACAATAATAATTGCGATGTAACAGCTAATCTTATTCCAATTGATCTGATGAAAAAGAAAATGTTCACGTGTTTGCTATGTTGGCAGATGTCTTTGTTGTCTTCATCTAAGAACAAAAAGTTAAACATAACCACATATGATAGTGCAGGGAAGGTCGGATAGGTAATTTTATGCTGATATGAAAAACAAGTTGAAATAGCTTTCATTATTAATCCAAGAAACTAATAAAATTGTAAAGTATACACCATCCAATGTGATGAATAAATTATAACTACACCTTTCCCTCATAGATTTCGCCCCTTCCCCCAAGTGGCTCAGCAGTAATTTTATAGGCTTATAACACACACAAGAAAACACTTAACAACATATAAATAAGTAAATAAAACCATAATTTTTATATGTTTGCAAATTTCTTCAACTTTGATTGAGTTTTTGGTCCAAAATAATTACTATTATAAACAAATCAAGATTCTAAAATTAATTTGATAGCTGGTTATATACTCGAAATATGAAATTAGCAGATTAAGCTAAAACTAAAAAGGCATTAAAGTTGGTCATTAAACTGCTTTTTGTAATTTGTTTGTGATCATTCCTAGTTTTCATCATCTTAGCCCCCACTACATCAAAATAGGTCCAAACTGTCATACTAAATATAAGAATTAAAAAGTTATCCAAGCAGTATTCCCCTAACTCCTTCCTCTAGTTTCAGCTTTGCCTTTGGCAACTACTTTTCAAAAAACGTAATGACTTTTAAGTTCGCCATATACAAACACATACACACATTGTTTTCTTCTCTTTTTTGTGCAACAAATGATCCGGTTAACATCTGTTTAACGTTTATGGAATGAAAGTAGCTTAATGTTCATAGCAGGTTAAAAAAAATGTAATTCAAAGTGTAGAATTTGAGGTGTAAATTCATATTTTGTTACCACTCAGATTTTATTTAGCCAAAGTTACAACTGCTAAAAGTGCACTTAGTATGGCATGCTTTTACGGAACTTCTGATATGGTTTAACTGCCTGATAAATTTGATTTGGAGAATTCCACAATTTTGTTGTTGTTTTCTTAGTGCAAAGCTAGTTACTCAATGCGCTATCTGCAATCTGTCCGCCAGGGTGGAATCGAACACCGAATTTTTGCGTTGTAAGTCCGTAAACTTAGCGCTGACACACCAGGAGTGCCCACAGTTGTGAGACACTTTTGAAAAATCCTGCACTGATATTTTAAAAAATGACCGCCTACTGACCCATTCGTCAAAAGCTATGCGATATGCTATTTGCAAAGTCATGAAGGTGGACACATAGTTGTCTCCTTCTTGAGGATATATGAAGAATATTCGATGCTTTAGAACGAGAAAGAACAAATAGAAGATTTAAAAATACGTATGAAAGTTTTATAGCAAAATTAATTGGAACTTCTCAACTTGATATTTCATTAGTCGCGAAAATGTTTCAATATGTTCAATATATTTAAGTAATAAATATTTGAAGTAGTTCTTAGAGAGCGCCAGTAGAGGGCATTGACTGATGTATCATCTTCCTAATGGATAAGGATTTACAAATCTTAGTAAGCCATATTTTGTTAAGTCCTTTTCACCTCACGCTACAAAGACTACAAACATATCCCCGTTTATAATGATATGGTGGTTACTCACGTGTCATCGGTGTCTGTAAATTGGTTGCTAGAAGGTTCTGTTGTCGTAGAGTCGTGACGATAGAACACGGCACATGGGATGACTCTGACAAAATAATTAGGTATTTCAATACTTAGAAGTTATAATTATTTAATAACTCAAAATTTTAACCTCTAGATTTTTAAAGTGTCACAGTACTAGTTATTTCACTCTATTAAAAATCGTTTTCATTTAAGAGTAAATCGCATTTCTGATAATTATTTCAACACCCGATAATTATCTCAAAGCTTTTAACAATCTGAACATTATATCAGGCAGATCACTTCACACTTTACTTCTTTTTTTTTTTTTTTAGAGGAGACAGGGGTTTAGTGAATACTTGATTATTTTAGCTGACCAGTAACACAGAGCTCATTGGCTATATGATCCATTTCCCTGACTAGGATCACGTTACTTACCCAATAGTTGATCTATCTCGTCGCCCGAGACCACGCGACGTGAGATGCTGGAGTACAAAATCGCTCTGGCCACCTGCTTCACAGGGAAAATAGACCTACAGTGAAATAAATATTCATGTTAACATCACATAGTACTGTGATATGTATTGTACAGGTAACATCACATAGTACTGTGATATGTATTGTACAGGTAACATCACCTAATACTGTGATATGTATTGTACAGATAATATCACTTAATACTGTGATATGTATTGTACAGATAATATCACTTAATACTGTGATATGTATTGTACAGGTAACATCACATAGTACTGCCATGTGTATTGTTCAGGTAACATCTTATAGTATTGTGATATGTATTCCTGAACAATACACATGGCAGTACTATGTAATGTTACCTGTACAATACATATCGCAGTACTGTGATATTATCTGTACAATACATATCACAGTATTAAGTGATGTTACCTGTACAATACATATCACAGTACTATGTGATGTTACCTGTACAATACATATCACAATATTATGTGATGTTAATTGTACAATATATATCACAGTACTGTGATATTATCTGTACAATACATATCACAGTATTAAGTGATGTTACCTGTACAATACATATCACAGTACTATGTGATGTTACCTGTACAATACATATCACAATATTATGTGATGTTAACTGTACAATACATATCACAATATTATGTGATGTTAACTGTACAATATATATCACAGTACTGTGATATTATCTGTACAATACATATCACAGTACTATGTGATGTTAACTGTACAATATATATCACAGTACTGTGATATTATCTGTACAATACATATCACAGTATTAGGTGATGTTACCTGTACAATACATATCACAGTGGTGTTACCTGTACAACAATGAAATTTCCTAAAAGTGATTTCCGAGGTGAGCCATCTTATATGAAACAAGATATACTTGTTTATAGATGGTGAAGTTTGATCTACTGAAGCACGTGTTTTAAGAAATATATCACACGCATTTAATTGTTTGTTTGTTTGTTTTGGAATTTCGCGCAAAGCTACACGAGGGCTATCTGCGCTAGCCGTCCCTAATTTAGCAGTGTAAGACTAGAGGGAAGGCAGCTAGTCATCACCACCCACCGCCAACTCTTGGGCTACTCTTTTACCAACGAATAGTGGGATTGACCGTCACATTATAACGCCCTCACGGCTGAAAGGGCGAGCATGTTTGGTGGGATGCGGATTCGAACCCGCGACCCTCAGATTGTGAGTCGAGCGCCTTATCCACCTGGCCATGCGGGCCAAGTAAATTGTACGTGAATGAAATCTAACTCCAGGGTCACGTAGTAATATCACATTTACTAAAAGCGTTAAAGTGAAAAACACTTAAAAAACAGTTAATTCTAATAACTTAAGTGTAAAAATAAAGAAGAATATATAACAATACGTCAGCTGCACTATATCTGAGATATCCAGTTACATATCGCTTCCTCCTGCCATCTATAGGACTACAAGTATATATAACAATATGTCAGCTGCACTATATCTGAGATATCCAGTTACATATCGCTTCCTCCTGCCATCTATAGGACTACAAGTGTATATAACAATATGTCAGCTGCACTGTATCTGAGATATCCAGTTACATATCGCTTCCTCCTGCCATCTATAGGACTACAAGTGTATATAACAATATGTCAGCTGCACTGTATCTGAGATATCCAGTTACATATCGCTTCCTCCTGCCATCTATAGGACTACAAGTGTATTGAAACGTGTAAATTTATCGGTATCTTTATTTAGACACCTGGAACTTCGTAAAATCAAGGGAACGACACCAATATACGTTACTACTGTTGCATAACTTTTCTTCACACGAACTAATTTTCGTGGTAATATTTCTATCACTTTGAAAACACATTAAAAAGAAGAATTTATTACTCTATCTTGATCTTTACATAACGCAAGGTCTCCCTAGGTTCGGTAAGTCTACAGACTTACAACGCTAAAATCCGGGGTTCGGCGGATACTGCAGATAACCCAGTGTGGCTTGGCTCTAAAAACCAACAAATAACGCGAAAAAAACATTATTCTTTATAAACTTACTTATAGCGTTGTTTTAAAAACTTTCTGAAATTCATAACAAGTTTAGAACTAATTAACATCATTACCATGAACAATGTAAATTCTATTCTTTAAGTAGCATGCGGAGTAAACGAGATTATTTATTTTATTTTTAAAGAGTTTGATACTTTAAACTTTGATTTGTAATTTTTTGCTTCATCTTGACAAGTTATCAGATAGTTACCTGGTGATACTTATCATCACTGGATGACGTCCACACTGCATCTTGAATCTCCAGATGGTCTAGTTCTTCTTGAAGAACCTGCTCCGAGAATAATTCCAACGGTTTAGTGAGTAGAACTTTATGAGATATTCCATAATATTTTTCTGGGAAAAATCTAGATTACATTATTATGCTCATTGTAGTTCTTTTGAATCTGGCTTATCCCTAACAAAACATCCATTTGTGAATTGCTTTCGTAATTGTTTCAGCAATTCCTATCTATCAATGGTTTTATATTTTACGGATTACACTCCTAATGTTTCCTGAAAATCTTGTTTTATCATAATTATTGAAGATTATTCACGTGACGTTTTTCGTACACCTTGCGTTATCGATTGTATATTTTAAGGACTACGCACCAAGCGTATCCAGAAAATTCCACAGTATAGTTCTGTAATACTGTTTTAACACTATGGTTTTCAAATGTGTCATCAGTTAGTAGAAAAATGTCGGTTTAAGTGGTAACACCTACAAGGTTTTATTAGCTTGTCCATAAAGTGCTCAGTAAGTGTTTAGTTAATTGTTAGTTAGAAGGTTAAACATGATCAATGTGAACTCTGTGTAGCTAGGAGATCATCATCATCATTATTAATATTACTGTCAACAGTAAAACGAGTTTAAAAGCCACAGTAACATTGATTTAAACAGGAAACTTCCGGTCCTATTCTTAAGTGGCATATACTACTGTTAGAAATACTTTTAACTGGGTGTAAAGCCATATTTTGTGTGCTGTTGTTGTTAGTACTCCAAGTTTTAAAAGTTACGTTAAAGGATGATTAATATTATCTTAGTAATGCCCTATTGTCCAATATGTCAACTCAGAAAAGAGCGAGCGAAGGTTGTAACAAAGTCTAGTTTCATGGTTGGTGAGTTTGGTGACGTACTCCAGTTTCATGGTTGGTGTGTTTGGTGACGTAAGCTGAATTTTACAATGTGTATAATTTTGCCTACTTAATTATTTGAATAACATGCAACGTTATTAAGAGCTGGCATAGAAATATCTTATTTGTTAACTTCACTACACAACTGAATGTGAATAAGTTTTACTGACTGCATCTTGTTAATATATTTATTATATTAGCATCCTTATTTCATTGTCACATATTTCATGTTATTTAGTTTTGTGTGTTATGTAACTTGATATTTGACTTGTTAACTCCACTACACAACTGAATGTGAATAAGTCTTACCGACTGCATCTTGTTAATATATTTATTATATTAGCATCCTTATTTCATTGTCACATATTTCATGTTATTTAGTTTTGTGTGTTATGTAACTTGGAAATATGTGACAACGAAGTAAGGATGCTAATATAATAAATATATTAACAAGGTGCAGTCAGTGAAACGTATTCACATTCAGTTGTGTAGTGAAGTTAACAAATCAAATATACGTTATTTAGTTTTGTGTGTTGTGTAACTTGATATTTAATTTTATATAACTATGTAGATTATTTTGATATTTTAACTTATTTCTTAATAGTTACGTTATCATCTTATTAACACGAGCATAACAATTTTCTGAGTTACGTTGGTACTAGAATTATAGTCACTATGGTAACCAGAGCTAAAATTCTACCGATGTCAAACTTGGGTTTCAAGCTATAACGTTTAATTATATATATGTATGTGTGTGTCTGAGTGAGTGAAGAAAGCCAGAAAACAACCTCGGTGTTCTCGTACCTAGTTACAGACATGAGTGCGACTAATTAATTTGAAAGCGTTTGCTCGGCATTTTTCTAGTTGTTTAGTCACGCCGGCTGGCACAGACAGCGGTTCATGACTGGTGTAATCCGGAAACCCATGGTATAGCGTTTGTGATGCTATTACGGCTACTGTTTTCAAATACAGTATAGCCTCTATATCTTCAACTTTATAGAAAATATTCCTAATATAACTCATAGTGTGCGATTTTTACCTGTAGTATTTTTCATCTCCTGAAAGGTGAAACATGGGAGATTATGTTTAAAACGAAGGGATAGGTTTGGCATTTCAGGGACAGACTTGAATTTGAGAGACGCACTTGTTTGAAGCTCTAAGGAAATATTTCAGCATAACAAGTGGAAAAACTAACAAAAAAAGCTTAACTCAGTTACAGGTGTAAGCTAAAAAATATGTAATAATTTCGAATTCGCGTTGTTTTTATTAATGAAACGCATTGCAAGCGGGCCAACCATGTAACGTTGTAGTTACCTATGTTGCTTTCTGTTACCATGCTGAATCTTAAAACGACTGTTATACTGTGGGTGTGGATTATGTTTTCTTACAGAACTTCTAATAAAAGTGTTTTGTCACTTTAGCTTTTGTGTTGTTCTTTACACAAAACCCAACCAAGAGCAGCGTTGACGTGTGTAGTAACCTTTTGAAATCTGAGAACAGACTTTCCCATCAACCATGGATTTTTCTGGCCCTAAAACTAAATGTTAGATAATTAAACTAAAACAAGTCCTCAGTTTAAACAATATGATATATAATACTTATTAGGAGTAGTTGTGAAAAGATAGCTGTGTCATGAGAATGTGACGTACAGTTAACAAAATTACTTAGTGTGCTTGAACAAGCTGTTTCAACTGTATCATAGTTTCTTGTAAACAAAAGAATGTTCCAATAAGACTTCTCTTATTTTTTGCGTACATTTGTAAGATAAAAAAGTAGTTCTAAGAATCTACGAGTGAAAGCACAGAAGAATATGGTGTAATATATCAACCAAACTACACCTTCCATATCAAACGTCGACAAGGCCTTTCGTCCAATATCAGGGCTCACAAGTCCGGCTGGGACACGACACACGTAGTAGTGATCTAGGTGCTATTTATATTATCAGTTTTCATGAATAACAACTGTTATTGTGTGAACTAGATTAAGTAAGTTAATTGTATTTATTATCGTTTTTATTTAAGTCACTTACAAATTAACTTTTTATGGTAAGGAGTGATAATATCACTTTAGGACTTTATTATTCTTGTCAATAGACCGTGGCTAGCCCTCATGTCGAAACGGTACATGCAACAGTCACTCAAATATTTTCATCTACACTCTAACAGGTAGCTAGCTGTACGACTACTACTCTCGGTATTCTACAGCTGAGCAAGCAGTGTGAGTCTCTGCAACGACTTTAGGAACATATACAAAAAAAAAAGTCTGTAACAGACAAACTATGGGATCTTTTTTGTTTCAAAACGCTGTAATTATTAAAATAAAACTTGCCTACTGTAAAGGTTGTTTTTATTATTTTGAATTCATTGTTCATTTCAGTAGATTCCTCGCTAAACAGATATTAAAACAATATAAACAGCATACAACAAAAGCATTAAACATATTGTTCAGACAACATAGATAGCTTATAATAACAGCAAATAAGAAGTATATAGAAATTATAGAATAGGTTACAAAAGCCCCAAGTTTTGTATATTCTTTCATTTCGAGATGGCGTTTCGAAATAAAATTATATATATAAAATATGGGGATTTTGTATCCTATTCTTTAATTTTTGTATCTTTGTCGCTTGTGCGATTGACTATACTTCTTTTTATTGAAACAGTATACACAATTAGCAACAAAACTACTTAACAAAGATTGAAAGAATATATGTAATTGATACCGAGAGAGCTAGAAATATATTCCAAAAATATAAACAGCTAATAGCTAAAATACTGAACTGACACTTAAACAATATAAAAAGGTATAGCCAGATTTGTTGAAATGACATTCATACAATATAAAAAGCTCACAAAAAGTACCGAAGATACATTTAAACAATAAAAGCGCTAAATAAATATTCCAACAAATTAGCAACCAAATGGCTGATGAGACTTTTCAGCAACATAGACAGGTAACAACAAAAGTTTTATATAGAGAGATTCAAAGTACATAAACAGATAACAACAAAAACACTAAAGAGACATTCAAATATTATAAACAGCTGATAGTAAAAGAGCTGACAAGACGTTCGAATAATATAAACATCTGACAATAAAAATGCAAAAGACCTTCAAGCAATATTTGACAACAAAAGTGCAGAAGAGATAATCAAACAATATAAACAGATTACAACAAAAATTCTTATGAAACTTCCAATGATATAAACAGCTAATAACAAAAAAATCGGAAGACAGATTCCAACAAAATAAAAAGCTGTAAGTTCAGAAAGGTTGAAGTGACATCAAACTATATGAACAGCTAGCAATGTAAGTGCTGAAGAGACATTCAAATATTATAATTAGCTGTTAGCATAAGTGCTGAAGAGACATTCAAATATTATAATTAGCTGTTAGCATAAGTGCTGAAGAGACATTCAAATATTACAATTAGCTGTTAGCATAAGAGCTGAAGAGGCATTCAAATATTATAATTAGCTGTTAGCATAAGTGCTGAAAATACATTCAAATATTATAATTAGCTGTTAGCATAAGTGCTGAAGATACATTCAAATATTATAATTAGCTGTTAGCATAAGTGCTGAAGATACATTCAAATATTATAATTAGCTGTTAGCATAAGTGCTGAAGATACATTCAAATATTATAATTAGCTGTTAGCATAAGTGCTGAAGATACATTCAAATAAAGTATCGTTAGCAGCGAGGAATCTCAACTGGTGAAATAATGCATTCTAGTCTTTACAAGTAATAGTGTAAGAAATGTATATTTAATTAGTTATAATCATTACTAATACCAGGCATAATTTCAGTTTCGATCTAAGTTGGTGGCTTAATTTGAAGTTAAAACAAGAAAAGTGCAATATAAATATTTAAACAATATAAACAGCGGAGAATGAAAGTGTAGTAGAAACGTTCAAACAATATAAACAGCTAACAACAAAAGCGCTGGAGAGATAATCTAACAATATAAACAGCTGACAACAAAAAGATTGGAAAGACATTCAGATAACATTAACAACTGAATCAAAACTACTCAGTTGACATTCTTATTTTATTAGCGGTTAAAATAATGGGTGTTGAAGAAACATTCAACTACACACAAACAAATAACAATAAAACTGATGAAGAGCCATTTATACAATATAAACAGCTAACACTAAAAGCGCCGCATAAACATTCCAACAATATATAAAGCTAAGAAAAAAAAAGATTGAAAAAACATTCACACTACATAAACAGCTTACAGCAAAACCGCTGAAATGACAAAAATATAAACAGCTAATATTAAAATTACTAAAAGATGTTAACAGTATAATTATCTAAGATCAAAAGTTCTGAAAAAACAATATAATCAACCAACAATAACAGTGTTCGAGAAACATTCAAACAGTATAAACAGCTAACAGCAAAAGTGCTGAAGAGATATTCAAATAAACAGCTAAGAACGAAAAGACTGAAGATATATTCAAATAATATAAACAGCTAAGAACACAAAGACTGAAGAAATAATCAAATAATATAAACAGCTAAGAACAAAAATACCGAAGAGACATTCAAATAATACATACAATAAAAGCGCTGAAATGCATTCAAACAACATAAACAGCTAACAGCAGAATTGCTGAAAGGACATTCTAACAGTATAAACAACTGATAGCAAAAGCGCGGAAGAGACAATATAAACAGTTCACAGCAAAGTTTCTAAAGGGATATTTAAGCAATCTGAACCGCTAGTGCTAAACAGAGTTTCAAACACAACATACAATATATATTGTTTTCCATTTCAGTAGATATTGACACTTGTTTGTTGGATGAAGTTTTCACTTTTTGCCCATCTCAGGCACGATGAGTTTATCATAGTTTGAGATGCTGTGACGTAGCTAGTTCATTGTTCAGCTTAGGTTGTAGGTTACGAATTAGGAGTGCTTCCTTTTTCTTAGTGTCCATTCGTCTTTCGCTGGTTCTATTATTCTGAATTGTTCACTGTTCGGTTGTTCGTTACAGTCTTTGCTTAGGTGGTTGTGAACTCCAGAGTTATTGAAAGGGCTGTTATGCATCTCAAGCTATGATCAACTCATCGTGCCTGAGATGGACAAAAAGTGAAAACTTTATCCTACAATAAAATTGTTAAACAGACGTTAAAACAATATATATAGTTAACAACGAAATTCCCAAACAGACGTTTAACATATGCGAGTATCTCATCGAACTATCCAGGCGTGCTTACCTTGACTAAAGAATCTTCCTTCGCTAAATACTGTTCTAATTCTATAGACCTCGCTGCAGACGACGAGGATTCTTCTGTTGAATTCCACGTGACCAGTGATGTCTTGGAAGCATTGGACTTTTGTCCATTACTTTGATTTAGTTTAAGTTTCACAGGACTTGCTGGGACTGTGCCGTTATTGCCTTTAGATGAAAATGTATATGGTTCAAACTTACCCTACACATTACACAGGCCTGCGATGGTTTTATTGTCTTGAAAATTTTACATGTTCTACAGTAATTCATGTACGCTGAATTCAAAAATGATATCCATTTTTCTCCATCGCGTTCAGATTTTTCACAAAACGTCATAACGCAATACATAAAAGAAAGACCACAATAAGTAGTTTTGAGACTAAAAGACGTAGATTTCACTCAAAAGAATCAAGATGAATGATGATACATATTCGTTTGACCTCAATGTTCTTCCCTTTTCTTCAGCTTCTTTGTATTTTAGTTAGCAAACATGATAATAAAAAATGTTCATTGTGGTAAATCAAAATTTTCATTTGATTTAAGTAAGATTTTTTTTTCTTCTCGATTTGTAAAAAATCTTTACGCGATAGAAATGTATGAATATTATTATCAAAATCTGCATAGCTGAATTATAGAAAATCTGAAACCAAAACAACTGGTATGAAGTTTAAATTCGCAGGCCTGTGTTATCAGCCGTTTTCATATAATCTCTCAGAAAATAGGAAAAGGTGAAATAAGATCGTTTCAAACAATAAATGACCTAGGTTCTGAGAATCTTTACAAATCACAATTTAGATAAAATTAATAAGAAAAAAAGAGGTATGTGATGTAGCTCTGTATCCGTCATCAATAATGATAGCACAAGCCTGATTTGAATTGTTCATGTGATGTAAACATTTTCATCCGCTTTCATTTTGGTTTTTGAAATATTAGCATGTTTTTAGGGTTATACAACTAAGGAAAATCTAATTTTCTGTGTAACATTTAGCCTATATATAATACAACCTTTCTGATGCTAAATATTTGCAGTCGTTGGTAGTCTAGAACGTTGATAACATTAACAGAGTGAATTACGTTTTGAGGTAATGACCGTGACTTAACACTATTTAATGATTTTGAAATACATATATTCTTTACTTGTAATGCATATATATGATTATGGTGAAAGTTTAGGGTACGTGTATGAAACAATCAGGAGCTAGAAGTTAGGTGTTAAAGAAAAACATTTTTGTCATTTGATTTTACTAACATTAAGACAATCTCCTGATGTTAACATTTTGTGCCGTTGAAGTTGTGGGTACAGGAAAAAAAAATATATAACCACGACTCGATCGACCATTTTGCTTTCAAAGTTTTTCTTCAAACTTAATGTTAAAAATACTCAAGATGTCGCCTTTTTTCTTCTTCTTATTTATTTATTTTTGGCGGGATGGGGTTGGTGGATGGAATGATACAACAATAGTAAATTTCTCCACGATAAACATTTTTACATAGATTAAACGAACAAACGTCAGTGAAGAATCAACGAAGTCCAACTGGTGAGAATCTAAAAAAAGTTATTACATAATGTACACATATGCTATCTAATCAGATGTAAATCAAATACAAAATATATTTGTTTAATTACTAAGTATGTTCTGTCACAGCCAAAAAATACGTTGAATTGAGCTGTCAAAATTGTACAACTGTTAAACCATTGGCTACTATGAACTGAGATGATGAGGTACAGAAAATCAAGTGATAATGATATAAACTCACGTGAGCTGATAAGATCTGGTATTGATCACCAACTGGTTAGTCTGGGGACGTTTAAGAACTTGGATAAATTATCAAAACTTAATAACAAGAGGGTAATTCTAGCTCTTGAGATTAATCAATGGACAAGAGTTAAAATACGTTGGTCGTCATCATATGGTCACGATATGTTGAGTTGTGTTACGTGAAATACGTTGGTCGTCATCATATGGTCACGATATGTTGGGTTGTGTTACGTGAAATACGTTGGTCGTCATCATATGGTCACGATATGTTGAGTTGTGTTACGTGAAATGAACTAATACGATTTCATATTTTTATTGGTACCTGAAGAGCTTGATAACATTACGTATTATTTGATAACAGTTATAGATGAACTACAAAAACAAAAAAAAACTGAGTACAAATAGAATAAAAACCTGAATGCTTTACAGTATTACACGGTAGCGTTTAACAGAACCACCAAATCAGGCTTACAAAGACATGCTATAATAGTTATACTTTATGTAGGAAAACTTCGACAATCACTCAGAAATAAATAAATAAAGTAAACTCAATATCGTTGAATCGAATTTGATTAGAATAAGCAAAACACATCAAACTAAATACACGAGAAATCTATTCTAAGCTTTCAGAACTAGGTAGTTGTATACAAGAAAAATAACTTTCCCAGCTGTGTAACAAATTATGTATACTTGTTTACCTGAAGCTTTTGTAGAATCAAGTTGTTCTGAAGATTTGCTTCGCAAGCTCTTGGAGGAACCATAGCTTGTTAGCCCTAACCGGAGTTTCTTTTCATATTCTTCTTTAGGCACACACACCATAAACCACAAACCGGACCCCATTTTACATGACTTCTATTTGCTTTTCACCTGCTGACTCGTTTAATATATACATCTAAAAGTTGACCAGTAGAAGGCGCTACCTTCGAAGGCCGTTGTAGCGTTTGCACGTTGAACCTGGATGAAGGGTGACGTAACACCAACTTTTCCAATAATTATGGTGTCACAACAACACATAGAGTAATTAAACAGTCAATTCAAGGTAGCAACATACATCTTAATTTAGGTTTCGCAAGATACTTGAAGCTCCGATAAATAAAATTATGCACTTCTTTCAAGTAATAAATCAAAATATAGAGTGTTTAATTGAAATGTTAATCACCAAAAACACTGGAAATCTGGAGGATTTTAAGTTTCGAGAATTCCTAGATGTTTGTTTTGCTAGAAGATATACAATGAAAATACATGAAACTAACAGCAAACTCTGTACGGCTACAATAGTTGGAAAAAGTACTGAGGAAGTAACAGACAGCTACACTGCCGTATTGACTACCTGCACAATAATCGGGTTGCGGTGATGGAAACAGATATTAAAATATGATCCACACAAATGGAAAATGCTTGTTAAATTCCAATTATTTTTAAGTAAACTGACCCCAATAATTTTTATTAAGAAAACTGAAGAACATGTTTTGACGAAACTTTAAAAAATCGAGTTTCGAAAAAAATAAGAATTACCCTGTAATCCAACTGGCTGAACGAGGATTAATAACACTAAAAACAATAGTTACTCTGCAATCAAACTGGCTGAACGAGGGTTAATAACATAAAAAAATAATTACCCTGTAATCAAACTGGCTGAACGAGGTTTTAAAATCCACGTAACTAAAGTCAGTTGGTAATATTTAATAAAATTGTCATTAGACACTATTTAACAGGACAATCTAATTATTTATTCTTCTTGAGGATACAAGAAGTAATTCATAGATAATAATAATGAACATAAACTATATATTTTTGGCTTCTCTGTTTCTTTCGGTACATATACTTGTTAGCTTTCAGACCTCATCGGTAAGTGTGAGAACATATAACGCTAAAAATCGGGTTTCAGTACCCGCCGTATAGCTTTGTGCTTAACACCAAAATAAGTGACCTTCCAAATTTTAGTGACTTCCATTTACGTTGACCAGTAATATTGACCATTGTGTTTTAGTGACTCCTATTTACTCCTTTTCTACGTTTTATTCACCAGGTGTAAGATGTCTAATATAGTCATCCTAGAAATCGAAATATATTAAAAACGTACACAACACGTTTTTCAAATACTAAAAACGTAATCTAGAAGATGTTATTGCTATTTTTCTCTCTAAAAAATCACTGTAGCTAGAGGATGTGACAAGTATAACTGAAATGGAGATGTTTAGCGATATTCAAAGCTCGGTTTACTTTTAAGATATATTTGAGTTTAACTGTGTCTATTAAGGAGTCATAACAATTTGTAATTAGATCTCAAAGAGATGGAGCTATGAGCTAAAAGTTTGTAAAAACAAAACAAAAAAAACTCAGAGCCATTCTATGCCGTGGCTTAAAATGTTAGTGCTTGGTAGTTTTACCCAGTAAGCCGAAATTGTGTATTTTGTATATCAGAAACAAACTTTCTTTTTTAGAATGATATATATACACACACACACACATATACATATATATATATGGGTTTCTGGAAAGTGTTTTTATTCATATCATTTTATATGAAATGCTTGGAATAAACTATCCTGAACCGTGTAAGTTTTTGATTTTCAGTAACTTTGGTTTTATTTGATAAAGATATAAATAAGTTTGACATTAATAGAAGAACATACTTTTTTATATTATCTATATGTAGAAATGTTTTTAAAAGTACAAGAGAAATGACATATTTTATCTAGTTAGTTTGTGTATTTCTGTTGAAAAGTTTAAATGTTAACAACACCAATGTTGAGTCAAGGAAAGTTAAACATATTTTTAATTAAAGTAAAAACAAATTGTTGAACAGAAATATATTTGTATATATATATATATATATTTAAAAATACATTCAATGTGAAATCAAATACATTATATTGCTTGCAGGATTTAAGCACATCAATTGATAAGTAGAAGTTGTTTGTTTTTATTGTATGTTTCCCGACAGTTCCAGTGTTAGAAATATTTTGGGAATTTTATTAATACAGTGTTTTATAACGAGGCTTCTCTCATCCTAGAATTTGATAGGCCGAACTTGTGAAATCATTCAGTATATATTCTTGGAAATAGTTTTCGTTTCCAGAACTATTCCAGCATATAATGTTAGAAAGGCCGACAATACGTCAATGTTACAAGACGCACTATTGTTTAATATTTCAATACTGTTGTTTTGATGGGCTATATAACAGTCAAGGACTTCCTCCGACCTGTTGGAGATTATATACATCAACGGGAACCGGGTGCGTCACTGTATCTTTAATAGGCTATAGTGTACAGGTATTACACAGTTTATAACAGATATGATAAATGTCGTTTTAATACAAATTTCACTCGGGGGTAAATGTTTGTACACATGATGTCAACAGACACGTGTGTTTTAAAATAATCGTGGTTCAAATACCCGTTTTACATACAATTATACAAACATCACAACTCACGTCCATATTCTATGTGAACTTATCAAACTTGTTGCAAACCTAACCATTAAAACCTATTATAAATTAGGCTCGAAATTTCGTTTTTCTTGGAAAATACTAATGAATAAAGTTGCGGAATCGATTTGAACAACAATGATAGAATTGTGTTTCTTATTTTTTGTAGTAATAACCTACACAGTATTATCATAATACATAAGTAAAACATAGCAGTGTTATACTTTACTTCATATACAGTTAACTAACTTCCATATAACTGTATAAAACCTAATCAGTTTTATTAGCTCTAACACCTTATTAACTTGCTTACACATAATTTACATATGACCATAATTACTGTGACAGACGTCAGCGTCGTCTAGTGTCAGGTTTGTATTACCAGAGGTGCCGTTTTCTTCCTAAACGCTAGTGGCACCGCTCACCTGGATTACCATCATGAAACCACATTTCATATAGAAAGTTATACGATAAATTAAGCAGTGTCATGGCGTATTTCGTACTACTACTAAAATTAAGCAATGTCATACTGTATTTCATATAGGTATATTAAGCAATTTCACGGTGTATGTCGAGGGTAAAATTAAATTGCGTCAAATATCGTATATCATATAGGATACTAAAACTAAGCAGTATCATTAGTGCTTTTAAAATTATATCATATGTCATATGTTTTGTAACATAAACTCATTTTCTTTTGTTTTCATTTTATGTGAAAAAAAACGATAAATGAAAAAACAGTTTGTTAGAAAATGTCCTTACGTTGATTCTTAACAGGAATTATAAAATAAACCTAAGTCTGTGATACACTTCATATAATAATCATAAAATAAACTTAAGTCTGTGATACACTTCATATAACAATCATAAAATAACCTTAAGTCTGTGATACACTTCATATAATAATCATAAAATAAACTTAAGTCTGTGATACACTTCATATAATAATCATATAAATAAACTTAAGTCTGTGACACACTTCATATAATAATCATAAAATAAACTTAAGTCTGCGATACACTCATATAATAATCATAAAATAAACTTAAGTCTGTGACACACTTCATATAATAATCATAAAATAAACTTAAGTCTGTGATACACTTCATATAATAATCATATAAATAAACTTAAGTCTGTGATACACTTCATATAATTTGTTTCTGGTGGTGGTGAATCAACTCATGCACTAACTACCTGACTACCACATAATACTCTGATCATACTCGCGCTAACTAGTTTTATGGGTGAATGATGACAGGAGCTTATACTCTTACATAGCTTACTAATAGTGCACTGGCGTTCAAATCTCTATCTCAGAGTCTCTCTTCACGTATCCACTTTATCACATATTTCATATAAGATCTAAAATCAACCAGAGTCATAGTGTATTTCACATGGTTACTAGGAATCAAGTAGTGTATGTCATATGGTTACTAGAAATGAAGAAGTGTATTTCATATGGTTACTAGAAATGAATTACTCTATTTCATATGGTTACTAGAAATGAATTACTCTATTTCATATGGTTACTAGAAATGAATTACTCTATTTCATATGGTTACTAGAAATGAAGTAGTGTATTTCATATGGTTACTAGAAATGAAGTAGTGTATTTCATATGGTTACTAGAAATGAATAATGTATTTCGTATGGTTACTAGAAATGAAGTAGTGTATGTCATATGGTTACTAGAAATGAAGTAGTGTATGTCATATGGTTACTAGAAATGAATAATGTATTTCATATGGTTACTAGAAATGAAGTAGTGTATGTCATATAGTTACTAGAAATGAATAATGTATTTCATATGGTTACTAGAAATGAAGTAGTATATGTCATATGGTTACTAGAAATGAATAATGTATTTCATATGGTTACTAGAAATGAAGTAGTATATGTCATATGGTTACTAGAAATGAATAATGTATTTCATATGGTTACTAGAAATGAAGCAGTGTATGTCATATGGTTACT
>NW_013669083.1:102480-121123 GCF_000517525.1 Limulus polyphemus
CTAGAAATGAAGTAGTGTATGTCATATGGTTACTAGAATGAAGTAGTGTATGTCATATGGTTACTAGAAATGAAGTAGTGTATGTCAAATGGTTGGTTACTAGAAATGAAGTAGTGTATGCCATGTGGTTACTAGAAATGAATAATGTATTTCATATGGTTACTAGAAATGAAGTAGTGTATGTCATATGGTTACTAGAAATGAATAATGTATTTCATATGGTTACTAGAAATGAAGCAGTGTATGTCATATGGTTACTAGAAATGAATAATGTATTTCATATGGTTACTAGAAATGAATAATGTATTTCATATGGTTACTAGAAATAAAGTAGTGTATGTCATATGGTTACTAGAAATGAAGTAGTGTATGTCATATGGTTACTAGAAATGAAGTAGAGTATGTCAAATGGTTGGTTACTAGAAATGAAGTAGTGTATGTCATATGGTTACTAGAAATGAAGTATTGTATGTGATATAGTTCCTAAGAGTTTATAACAACATTTGTTTACGAAATATGATGTTTATCTGATGAAGTTCATTACAATAAAAATCACGACACCAACTTTCCCTGTGCACAATAACTGAAGGAACACGTTGCCCACCGAAAGATGTAGGTCGTGTTGTTTTTGTCACAATAACTGAAGGATCACGTTGTCCACCGATGTAGGTCGTGTTGTTTTTGTCACAATAACTGAAAGATCACGTTGTCCACCGATGTAGGTCGTGTTGTTTTTGTCACAATAACTGAAGGATCACGTTGTCCACCGATATAGGTCGTGTTGTTTTTTAGCATAATGCAAACAACGTTTTTGTGTACATGGAAGCGTTGGTGTCGTGATTTGTATTGAAAACATGCACGAGTACTATGAGTGTAATGTATTCAAGGTTATTGCATCAGAAGGTTCTATTGTATCCCAGCGCAGCGTGCGACGATTAACTTGCCTACAAAACACCTTGATTTTGGATGGATGATCTTCTCTTGAGATGCAAATGGTTTAAACTTTAAAGGATTTTCATTAATAGTGGAATAGGTTAGAGAACGTTTTTACAGGTGTGCGTCACCTAACGCGATATATAAAGTTACATCCAAGAAATGCACAGCTGAACTCTTCTGTCAAACTCGCACGACTGCCTAATATGCTGGAATTCTATTAATTAGAAAGAACTACGATGCGTTGGAAAATCTTACGCGTGAAGTAATGTTGGTAGAGTTGTCCAAATAAAGAATCATGCTTTGTATTATAGGCTTAGAGAACAGATTTATAATATAAAAGAAAGGTTCCGAGTATAATCACTTTTTATAATCACGACGTGTCCTCCAGTGAATCAGCGGTAAATTTACAGACTTACAACGCAAAAATCCAGGGTTCGATTTCCCGAAGTGGGCAGAGTGCAGATAGCTTATTATGTAGCTTTGCCTTAAGAAAGCAAGAACAAGAATAATCAAAACGTGTTCTGAAAATCACTCTTATTAGTGTGTCTTTCATACGATACTTTCAAAACATCTTTGCAGTCCAGTCCATATTTCTTCTCTTTGAGGTTCCTTAAGTTTTGTTTTCTAATTTTATGATAATTATTTCTTTGCACTGTTGCATCTTTCTAGAAGCGTCTTTTTATCTTTAAGAAAGGAACTGTTAGCATTCTATCTAAAATAAAGATGCTAGTGTTAAGTATATTTTCAAATTGAAAATTATTTGTACTTCATGAAAAATGGCTTCGCTAAACTCTGTAATCCATATTATCAACATATTCTGTTTAGAACTACTTTCTCATTGTTTCTAGCTTGACGTTATTTATCGTTTATTGAAAAAGGTAAAGTGCAAATACTTAAGGTAGAAACTTCTGTGTGACTTCCTTGAAAAATATAAAACTAACAAAACAAAGTTTTTCTTGTTAAATATGCGCAATTTTATTAGGGGAACATAAAGTATACATATTAAAAAGAAAGTTTAACATCACCCAGAAGGGTAGCAAGTAAATATTTCATATTTGTGAATACAACGATATATAACTAAACTTATATTTTAGCAGCTGATACTCCCAAACCCAGAGATATGTAACTGAGCTCTTTCACTAATGTAATGTTCCCAGCGATGTATAGTTAAGCTTGTATCTTAAAAGCTAATACTCCCAAAGGCAGTAATATTTAACTAAGTGTATTTTTTAGCAGCTGATACTCCGAAACCCAGAGATATGTAACTGAGCTCTTTCACCAATGTAATATTCCCAGCGATACCTAGCTAAGCTTATATTTTAGCAGCTAATACTCCCAAACATTAACTAAACTAAACTCTTCCAGCGATATCTTAATAAACTTATAGTCGAGCATTTGATAGTCTTTAATCTACCACAATGAACGATTTTTGTTCTAGAATAACAGTTATATAATATATGGATGTTTTTTCCTCTATCTTAAACTCTTAAGAAGTTCGAAGTTTGTATTACCAGTGGTGTCCGTCTTCTTTGACAAAAACACGAAAACACCCTAAACGCTTGTGGTTCTGTTTACCCGGTGTATTACCTGCTTTCATTTCGAAAATACCCCTTATTTCATGAGTCTTACATTCATACATCTCTTATCCCCCCTTATTGTCAATTAACCAACCGAGCTCACATATACGCAATAACGTTAATGCAAAAATATACACCCTCTTCCCGCCAACTGAATCCTTGTTTATATGAATACGTAATACTATGAGTAATTTGATCTAAGCATGATTGGGTACACTGTGTGATCTGAAAATAATGACTTTCTTTGACTCACATGGCACAACCTGAACTTACAGATCTAACCCTGCTTAACCACATTAGATCCTTAAGTTCAACATCATGAACTTACAAGTGGTGCCACATTTTCAATCATATGTGCCATAAAGACTTAAATTCGACCTTTTTTAACCACTCCATATATGATTCAGTTTAATTTCAATGTAACCATACAAGACCATTAAGTTCAGTCTTGTGTAAGCATACACAATCTACAGTGTAACCATACAATATCTTTATATTCAGCCTTATTTAACCATTCCATATACAATTCAGTTTCATTTCAGTGTAACGACTCAATAACATTAAGTTCAGCCTTCTGTTAAGTATACACAATCCACAATATCAATCCCATATAACCATACAATACATTTAAATTTGACCTAAGTAACAATACACGATTTTTAAGCTCAAACTTTCTAACCACATAGAAGCTCTTGATACACCTTACATTATACCTGGAGTCCAGATATTCTTCATAGGCAATCTTCTGTGACCTCAGGTGACCCTATATTCAACCATTTCATTTGTGCATGATCTCATGCAGTTAAAAGCTTCTTTTACTAACCACGTCTCCGCATAAGATCCTGCAGAACTCAAGTAGTTGAGTTTCTGTAGACCTCGGGGTCGGATTGAACTGTCAACAACTTCTGCATTTATACATGAACTCATCCAGTTAAAAGCTTGTTGTACTAGCCACGTATCCTTAAGACCAAATCCTGTAAAGCTCAAGTAGTTGCGTTTGTTTAGACTTTCACATCAGACTTACAACTGACAATAACTTCTGTATTTGTACATGAACTCATCCAGTTAAAAGCTTGTTGTACTAACCACGTATCCTTAAGACCAAATCCTGTAGAGCTCAAGTAGTTGCGTTTGTTTAGACTTTCACATCAGACTTACAACTGACAATAACTTCTGTATTTGTACATGAACTCATCCAGTTAAAAGCTTGTTGTACTAGCCACGTATCCTTAAGACCAAATCCTGTAAAGCTCAAGTAGTTGCGTTTGTTTAAACTTTCACATCAGACTTACAACTGACAATAACTTCTGTATTTGTACATGATCTCATCCAGTTAAAAGCTTGTTGTACTAGCCACGTATCCTAAAGACCAAATCCTGTAGAGCTCAAGTAGTTGCGTTTGTTTAGGCTTTCACATCAGACTTGCAACTGACAATAACTTCTGTATTTGTACATGATCTCATCCAGTTAAAAGCTTATGTACGAATCACTTCTCCTCAACATCAGATTCTGTAGAGCTGAAGTAGCACAATTTGTTTAGACCTCTAGACAGACTTAAATCGGACAGCTTTTCCTGGAGAAAGAATAAATGAATATTTTGAATGAAGTCATCAATTAGTATTTACTAATATTTCTGTGAATGCCTAGTTGTTTGATAGTTGAATAAACTTATATTGAAAATAAGTTTTACCTCAAATATGCACTTGAAGTAAGATGTCCATATGTATATATATTGTACTTGTAAATGGTTTGATTTTAACCATTGTGGTAAATGGTTTTGATCTCTGATCAATTGCATGATGTATGGATTGCTGACATCGCCTTATACCAGATTCCAACTATTGTAACATTAGGTTAACCTAGTGATAGCATGAAACATAGAATTTTAGTTTAAGGAGGAAGATAAAGGTGCATTTGTTTGTGTCTGGACATTGAAATTATACCAATAAACGTAATGAAGTAGATATTTGTCGAACATTTTAATTTATTTTATTGATCTAGTTCACAAGTATAGAGAGTATTATAATCTTGAAGAAATAACTAGAAACTTATACACCATAACGTACAATGTCATATAATTACTTCAAACTGAGCATTTCGTATAAATAATAGATTGGATGGTTTCACTCTTTATTTATAACATGTATTATATACATACATACTTGTTAACCACGTTACTGTGGAGCTAAATTTGATATAATGTTGTGACATTAGAGCACCATGTGATCCATCTCAAAGTTTCAATTATCTTAACGTAAATTTGTTCCATCATGCCAGAAGACAATTTCATACTTTAATCATAAAAGTAAAATACCCCATTTTTTTTTAGACACAGACAATTATCTTGTTGGTCTCTAATTATCTCTGTATTATCCAGAACAGAAAATAATTTTGGAGCTTATCGAGAAAGAGAAAACAAATTAATTACCCCTCATGCAATCACAAATAAGTGTAGCTTTGATATCACATTAATTTACCAGTGTAAGAAAACCTTAGAATACAATTAAAATTAAGTACTTACGGTAAGGTTGTGGTGACCAGATATCAATAGCTGTCATGTTTTAGTACTATATATACGATAAACTAAGTTTAATTATTAATTACTAACTCACACGTCTTTATTTTCTATTATTATTTATAAATATATATACTAATTGCATATTATTTTTATCCTATGTTTCTTGCTAATCTGTTGCCCTCTGCAGGAAAGTCTTAAGAAGGACTATTTCTGTGTAACTTTCTTAATAGAAAAAAAGGAGAGAACCAATCACTACAACCCCTTAACAGTGGATACCCCAGACACATTAGAAATGAGATAAACACGAAGACTAAACAACAAGAAAATCAGACATTCAGGCGTATTTCCCTATGTAATAGGTCTCTCAGAAAATATAAAGAGAATATGTAAACAACATAAAGTCAGAACAGTATTCAAAAGCCACAATATAATTAATACAAAAATACACAAGACTCAATGGAAATGAAAATAGCCCATTACAACATCCCTTGCGAATACCAATAAATTGTAGAAACAAATAGACCAAAAAAAGGTAGAATTCAGAAGCATAATAGATATAAAGGACTCAATAATATCGATCTATCGCCAATACTCATAATGTAGCAGAAGAAGACCATACAATAAAATTAATTAATGCTAAAATGATGGTATATGAACTACACACAAGAAAAATAAAGATAAAAGAAGCCTTCTACGTCTTCCTAACTGATTACAAACTCAGTCAACTTAGCATAAAATTCAGCAAAATCTGGATACCCTTCTAGAAAGTATTCAAATAGTTAGTTGATCGAAGTTTTAATGGGGTAGACCATAGTCAAGTGGATAATGCATCAGGTTTGCTTTCAAGAAAACCCAAGATATAATCCTGACCACTAGAAATAGTCCTTTTCAGGATTTCACTGAAGACAGTAGCAGATTAGCAGCTAAAATGTAGAATAAACAACTCATTAGTAATTAACCAAAAAGTAATTAAAATATAGAAACATAGTTACATAATTACACTTAGTTATCATTTAGACTATTGAAATATGAAAACAGTTTAAATACAGTATTGAATCTAATGAACAGAAAGAACATCAACGGCAAATTATTGGTCACTTATAACATTATTGTTTAACTAGTACTTAAACTACATTGAACCAACATTCTCTACAGAAGTACTAAGCAGTAATTATTTCACCATTTGGAGAAAGTTGTAAGTGACAATTAAGGAATTACAGAGAGCAGCTTATTTAAATGTGTTAGTGAAAACACGGTATCAGTAATACAAAATTTTTTCTAATCATTAAAAAATGCTGGCTTTAAAATTTTCACATTGGTCACATTGATATTTGGACGTACCAAACTGATAGATTTTCCAAAAATTCACCCACCTGAATCTCTAGCTCTAACACGTTCATGAATGATATTTTGACGTACCAAACTGATAGATTTTCCAAAAATTCAACCACCTGAATCTCTAGCTCTAACACGTCCATGAATGATATTTGGACGTACCAAACTGATAAATTTTCCAAAAATTCACCCACCTGAATCTCTAGCTCTAACACGTCCATGAATGATATTTGGACGTATCAAACTGATAAATTTTCCAAAAATTCACCCACCTGAATCTCTAGCTCTCTTCTTCTCAAAAGAATACATTTTTAAGCAAATTTAACACTTGGAAACACATACTGATATAAACATAGAGCTTTCTTTGTTTCCATGTCTGTCTACAATGTTAGAACTTACTGACATATTATATTTTATATTCCCAACATGTGCACTACAGTTTCAGAAATAAAAAACAAAATTAGGTCGTGAACTACAACTGGAAGACGCGTACATTTTTTTCACAAAATGTGCAGTGGTATGTTCTAGAAACATTTCCATGTAAAACAAGAAGCAGGAAAAAAATGGACTTGCATGGTTCTGATACTGCAGGGACGATAACACCGTAATTTAGCCATGAGTTTTGTTTCTTCTGATTCCTCTTTTGAAACATTTGTAACAGCGATTGAGTTGTTGATTTATATTACACTTTATTACTTTTCTTGTCAACTTGTATTATGTTTATAGTGAGAAGCTTAAGATATTCTGAACGCTGTGTTGACACAGAAGTTGCGCACGTGCATGAAAAACTATTGAAACTAAGACACTATTGTATACACATCTTACGTAAAAAAAAAAATATTTGGAACATAAATAAGTGTTGGAGAATCCAATTATTCTTAAATGAACATTAAAAATTTTTTATATCTCACTTAAAGTTTTGTTAAAGTCACATCAGCCCCTCCCCTCCTCCAGTGGCTCAATGCTAGGTCGGAAGGCTTATAACATTAAAAAATGGGTTTCGATACCTAAGGTGGGCACAGCAGTGATAGCTCATTGTATAGCTTTGCGCTTAAGTAAAAAAAAAAAAAAAAATAGGAATTAAATTAACATAAATTAAACTGCAAGTTCCAAGATTCAATGCTGCAGCGCCATCTGCAAGTTATATTCAGAAGCATGGTTTAAAAAAAGAGTTAAATTAACATAAATAAAACTGCAAGCTCCAAGACCTTAGATTTAATGCTGCAGCGCCATCTGCAAGTTATATTCAGAAGCATGATTAAAAGCATATTAGATAAAGAATTCGCCCACCATTCAATAAAAACATAATAATTCCAGTTCCTTTACAGAAATTATATTAACACTCTTTATATAAAAATTGTCCAGCTTACTTGTTATGTAAGTAGAACAGGGACGGTTTAGAACTAGTTATAACTTATACCTGTCACCAAAACCTGACTTTTTATATATTGTTTCTGAGAATTTTTACAGTTTGAGTAAGATATCGAACAAAAACCTTGATAATGTAGTGACAATTACAATTTAAAAAATGAAAAGTTTGTACTAAACTGTTTTTCCTTCAACAATATTGTGAAAACGCTATCCATGGTCTCGTGGAATGAACATGGCTAATAAATTGTGTTCTAAACTAAAAACTTTAAAATAATCAAAATTAAAAATCACAGAAACGACTTAATATCGATCACTCGGGTCCAAAAATGTGGTATTAGCCATGTCTATGTTAGTATTTTTATTTATTAATTATTTATGGTATAAGCTATTTATGTAAATAACGTGCGAAATGTTTACGTTATCAGATGCGTGACAAACTGTTCATGTATTTACATCGCACTGGCATGACATAATGTGTTTACAGAAAATGTAACGTTATACTACATGGCATAATGTGTTCACAAAGAATATTGACTGTGTTATGTGGTTACATCGCACAGGATATGACGCGTTAGATAGAGTGACATTGTTATATGGCCAGGTGGTTAGAGCGCTCCACTCGCAATCTGAGAGTCGCGGTTTCGAATCCCCTTCCCACTAAACATGCTCGCCTCTTCAGCTGTGGGGGCGTTATAATGTACGGTCAATCCCACTATTCGGTGGTAAAAGAGTTGGAGATGGGTGGTGATGACTAGCTGCCTTCCCTCTGGTTTTACAGTGCTAAATTAGGGACGGATAGCGCAGATAGCCCTCGTGTAGCTTTGCGCAAAATTCAAACAAACAAACTGATTTTATAGTCACGGAATTATCTCTAAGTAACTTAGGAAAGCGTGACACATTGTTAATTTGTTTGCTGTACATAAAACGTTACATATTTTGCTGATAACTAAGTTTAAACATGCCTAGCCTATACGATATGCCCTTTCAACAACACCCCAAAGTATGCAAATCATAGGAACCAGTTTTCTTTTAGTAATAAATAACGTGTTGTTAACATTACGACAATCTTTATCATAATAAAATACAATTATCGTGTGTTTAGAAATCAATCCTTCAAATGCCATATGAGAATGTGTACCTCAACCTTTGCTCTAGCTTAAATTACTAATATGTCTCATTCTGATCTGAAGTAATCACCCCAAAAAGGCTTGATGGTAGAACTTTGATAAAACTTTACCCTCGGCGAGTTGAAAGGTAAAACATTTAAGATATAAAAGAAAGATATAAAAACCCTAAATTTGGATATTTTCAATTCTCTCTTAACGCTCACTTTGTAAAACCTTAACTCTGGGCATAATTAATGATAAAACCCTCTATACAATTAATTTTAATACTGAAACCATCACTCGAACTGTTTAAATAACAACCATTCAATCCAAAATGGTTTGATGATAAAACCATCACTCTAGGCAAGTTCCGAATAAAGCATTAAATACAAATTAGGTATAATGCTTGTGTTTTGTTTTAAACCACAAAGCTAAACAATGGACTATTTGTGGGTTGTCCACCACGGGAATTGAGCAACAAATTTTAGCGTTAAAAGATTCCAAGCTTATCACAGAGCAAGGGAGGGCAAAGGTTTAATTATAAATTACCATCCTTCTGTGAAAATTTAAGGTTAAATACCATACCCTCTGCACAAGTTTAATTATAAATACCTACCTTCTGTGCAAATTTAATTATAAATACCTACCCTCTGTACGAGTTAATTATATATACCTACCCTCTGTACACGTTTAATGATATATACTTACCCTCTGTGGAAGTTTAATGATATATACCCTACCGTCTGTAGAGGATTAATGATAAATACCCTACCCTTTGTGAAAGTTTAATGATATATACCCAACCTTCTCTAGAATATTAATGATAAATACCCAACCCTCCGTGGAAGATTAATAATTAATACCATACCCTCTCTACAAGTTTAATGATAAATATCCTACACTCGGTGGAAGCATAATGATAAACCTTACCTTTTGTACATGTTTAATGATAAAATTTGCCACCCTCTGTAGAAGTTTAATGATAAATATCCCTACCCCACCTACCCTCTGTACTAGTTTAATGATCAATATTTTATCCACTGGAGAAACCTACGATAACTACCCAACCCTCTGAGAAAGCTTAATCATAAATTTATCCACCCCAAGTTTTGACAGGTTTAATGATAAAATCCTCCTTCTATGTAGGTTCAGTAATAATCTTGGATCATTTTTCTCGTTACAATAGAATACCAGATACAAGATTTGTGTTTTGAAACGACTTTAAAAAATAGTCGGATTTCTAGATTTGGTGTGTCCTGCGGTGTCTGTGTTCTATGGCAGCTATTTTGGTGTAGAGAAAAAACTCAGTGGTAAGCTTTAGTGCTTATAAAGCTAAAATGTGGGGTTTTATCTCTGTGACAGTCACCCCCATATATATCTCTTTCTTACAACTTAGCTCTTATCAATATATTTTGTGTTCATTACTTTCTATAATATTAATAATGATTGTCGAGTAGTAGATTTGATTTACTTTCATTCTCATTTGCTACTTTTCTCTCCTATTAATTTTTCCTGATGTAATTGACTTCTTCATTTTATAATTTACCTTATGTCGGCATGATAAAATGCCATCGCTCTGTCCCGCTGGAAGGCGCTTCGTTTCCGACATCGCAGTAGTTCTCTAAAACAACGGCCGAATTTTCGGTTCAGCCAGCAGTAGAGAAGTGGGTTGATGGCGCTGTTGGCGTGGCCCAGTAGAAGTCCGAAGGGCAGAAAGGCCATAAGGTATTCGTGAACGCCTTGCTGTAGAGGGAAGTCCATCAAAAGAGTGGTGATGTTATAGGGCACCCAACAGATAGCAAACACGAGCGTTAAGATCACAAACCGTCTAGCCACGACGCGACGACATTGGATAATATTTTTCAGCCTGAAGGAGGACGTCTGTTTCCGGAGTATATGGCCGAAAGATTGATCTCTGGTCAACTCCACTTTCTGATCACAAAGCTGGATGCCAATTTTACTGTAAGCTGAGAACATTATTACTGCTGGGAACACATTGACAATTAAAAATGTGGCCAGTCCATAGATCCGACGGCCCCAAATGTCCTGCCACACTTCTACACAGTAGACGAAAGCTACTTCTGTACTATAGGAGAAAAGAAAATGTGCATTAAACCAAACTTGGAATGGTGTTGTCATCAGACAGATGTAACGGACTATAGGTTTTATACAATAAGAAATTATTAGTTGCTAGCAATTAATTCTAGTGTTTTGAGAAGATATAAACTTGTAACCTGAGCTAATGAAAGTTTACTCTAGTTACGTTTCTTCTGGGAAGTCAGAAACTCTTAACTAATCGACTTGTTACGCTTCAATGCCTTATTTTGCCGAGAGCCCAAGTTATAGTATGGTTGACATATTGTTACACACTTTATTTTCACTCATGGGCTTAGAATTAGAAATGTGGTTTTCTCCTGTTGACGCTGTGGTTGATTGACCCTCTCAAGGAACAAGAATACTAGCCTGTTGGTTCACCAGTACATGTGAATGATGAGTAAAAGCCAATTAACGTAAAATAGATGATAATAATAATTAATTGGTGTTTAATAAAATTGAGAAAGATTGCAATTCGCACCTTAATATAGTTCACATCGTAACAGTTGTTCATGTAATTTGATAATGTAAATGGTGTCTTAACGACTATTAATTTTTATCGTATCCCAGCTGGCCTGATGAGCCTTAGTATTCGGTGAAAAGCCTCGTCGTTACTGGACATAGCAGACATAAAGTGGTTGACATATTGTTATGCATTCTTCTTTATATTCTTAGAATTTCCAAACTGGTGGATGTTAATGATCTTCATGCTTTGTGGTTAGAAGCTCTATTCAACTGAATTCTTGCATCCCAGTGACTTCTCTACTGGTGCCAAGAGTTTGAATTAACTGAAATGGTGCACCCAGATGACTTCCCTGCTAAAGGGACTAAGGCTCTTAACTAGCTGTGTTGCTGCACTCTAATGGTTTATATGCTTAGATTCCAGGAGCTCTAACTACATTGGTACACCTGAGTGACCTCCCTGCTGACAGCTTAGGTATTGAACTAATCAAGCTAATGTCTCTGCAAAACGATCAGGAGATCTAACACAATTGGTTCACCTAAGTAACCTCCTTACTGATAGCTTAGGTATTCAAGTAATCAAGCTAATATCTTTTCAAACTGGTCAGGAGATTTAACTGGAACCTAAGTGACCTCCCTACTGATAGCTTAGGTAGTCAACTAATCAAGCTAATGTCTCCGCAAAATCATTAAGAGCTCAAGCTGTCCAAGTCTCCAATATCCCTGTTGGAGGTTCAAATATCACAGAACTTATTCTTAAGTTCTTAACTTTAAAAGTCTACAGGCCAAAGTATGTGTCCAGTCAGCTTAAGATCTGTTTCATATCCACAGTTATTCGAATTATTATTTTAGTTCTATAAGTAATCGTCTAAAGTTTCCTGTTTAAAATATGTTATCTAAAGATTTCAGAATTTACAGAAATCCACTGAGCTAAACTCACTTGTTTATTGGTGTCGATAAGCTGAATCCTCCTGTCTGACGGACAACTAACATAGGCACAAAAATACCGAATGCCACCAACCATAAAAACACGATTCCCCACCGGAAGTGACGTCTGCAGAAGCACTTTCTGAACGTTATTGGATGACATATGACGACATACCTATCGATGCTCATCACAGTCATGGTAAAGACACTGGCTGAAACAGCGACACCTACCAAAATGGAGTAACTCAGACTTAATATTATACAAATAGAAAATTTATTAAAAGTGTTATTGTTGTAACCCAGATCTGTTGAATCTTTTACATGGCGTTGTTTTCAACAATAGAATACGTTTTGAGCTACTTGTGTTTTAACAAGACATCAGTATAAAGTAATAATCTTTATCAAAAACAACACCCATAGAATAATTTACATATGCTGAAAGAAAGAAATATTTATGAGAATATGTACCAGAATCTTCTCTCTTTAGTTTATTGTGGTATTATATTTATTTGTTATAATACTTAATAGTAATTATTAGGGTACTTAGAAGGCAGAAGTTGTCATTCCGCCATGACGCTTGGCAGGCAGAAGCTGTCTGCCGCTAGAAGCCGTGTTGTTTGGGTACATTGCTAGGGGGCATAGATACACGAAATGGCACCAGATGGCGGGGCTGTCTTAGAGTCGTTTTTTTCACAAAGTAGCATCAAAAGACATGTTAGTAGAGGTGGCGTAGGATGATGAGCACGCAGATAGTTCGCGAGCGAACCACCAGAGGGTAAGAGATCAAGATATCTCAATTTTATAGTAATAATTAGTCTTAAAATTTTTATTTTCTTTAATTTACTTTATGAATAAAACATTATGTCTACTAGTTCAATCTCTAGTTGTTATCAACTTTATAGTTTTTCACTTATATCTTTAATTGTTACGTCGTACAAAGGTGGACAGTGTTTCTATAGGTGGATATGTTCGCCTAAGGCAGAAACATGTAATGCTTTCATTTCTATAAAACTGACAGACAAACCAGAAGTTTTATTTCCGCCATCCACCTTTGTAAGACTTACACAGTTAAATACATAAATGTAAAACTATAAAGTTGATAAGAACTAGATAATGAAATCGTAGATATAATGTTTTACATATAAAGCAAATTAGATAAAATATTGATTTCAAGTCTTTGATTGTCACTATAAAATCAGAGTCATGCTGATCTATCGCCCTCTGGTGGTTCGCTCGCGAACTATCTGCGTGTTCATAATCTTATCCTTCCTCTACCAACAAGTCCTTTGATGCCACTTCATGGAACTATGACGCTAAAACAGCCGCAGTCTCTGGCGCCACCTTATGGAACTATGGCTCCTAGCAACATGCCCCTAGCAACACGCCCTCTGGCGCAGACAACTTCTGCTGGTCAAGTGTTATGGCAGCAAAGAACTTCCGCCTGTCAACTGTTAAGGCGACACGACAACTTCTGCCTGTCAATTGCATCGATAACAGCTCTTAATGGTGTGGTAACGATGACATTTAATTGCTTTAGGGTTAAATAAACGTCCTTCATTAACTATAGTGAGTTAAGGATTATTAATACCTACCTTGGAGATAATTGGTCAACTTGCACATGACGTCACCAAATATCCATAATCTGTAGGTTGTTGATCCTACTGCCATTGGCATGCACACTAGCGCCACTAGTAAGTCAGCAGTAGAAAGCGTAATAAGCAATGAGTTCGACAATTTCCGCATTTGCCTGTACCTGGAGGAAGTTTTCAAATCAAAAATGTAATTTTACTAACAATTGAGCAATTAACTATTCTACAACGTGTAACTAATATTATTGTAACCCTAGTTCGTCTTGGTGGAAGTAGCTGTACTTATACAACATTTTCTTAACTTGTGGCTGAGAAAAAATATAACAATAATTAATCTATATATTAATAATGACCAGTTTTAACCTTTTCAAAGAAATTTAAATCACCTTTGTAAAATATGTTCCTGAATGACCATAGATTATGCTTGGCAAAATACTGCATTAGGTTGCCATTTCTTGCTGCAATTAGTTGTTAGTGGAAAAGAAAAGAAGGGTTTAAGTATGAGCTGAAGGAAAACAATGTATGGTAATTAGAACAAAGAGGATCATTACTGTATGTAATGTCAAAGTAGACATGGAACAGATAAATATAATCAAGCACTCGGGAAGCTAGATAACATGTGGTCAAGAAATAAAATCGAGAATAGAAATGGCAAAAGACGCATTGAAAATAAAGAAGATACTGACAGATAGTAAAAATTCTACGGGGACGAAGTTAAAAGTTTTGGATTATTATGTTACACCAAGAAATTGAAACTGGTCGTAACTGGTGAGAGAGAAGGAAGGAGAGACCGTGGAAGGCCATAATCACCAGCGCCCTGTCTGGATATGGTGCATTGGGAGATATGGTGGGGGAGGGGGGATATATTGTTTTAAAACAAGTGACTGGAAACTAAGAAGTACCCCAGTGGGTCAAAGGTAGCTTTACAGACGTAAAACGTTAAAATTCGGGGCTTGATTCTCCATAGTGAGGAGGGCGCAGATGGCCCGGCATGGCCAGGTGGATAAGGCACTCAACTCGCAATCTGAGGGTCGCGGGTTCGAATCCCTCTCACACCAAACATGCTCACCCTTTCAGCCGTGGGGGCGTTATAATGTGATGGTCAATCCCACTATTCGTTGGTAAAAGAGTAGCCCAAGAGTTGGCGGTGGATGGTGATGACTAGCTGCCCTCCCTCTAGTCTTACACTGTTAAATTAGGGACGGCTAGCGCAGATAGCCCTCGTGTAGCTTTGCGCGAAATTCAAAAAACAAACAAACAAACAAACAGAGCGCAGATAGCCTATTTTGTAGCTTTGCGCTAAAACAAACAAACAAAGAAACTTAAAAGAGGTTTTCCGAAAAACAGTGATCTATTGGTAACCCATAGAACTAAGGATAGTTAAAGCAAAATCGATGTTAAAAGAAAGTACAATAGAGAACGAAAACACTCATAAATTCATATTGTTCATCTTCAGTATAATTACAAACTAGGTCAATATACCAAAAGCTTAAAAAATATTACTAGCTTTACTATTCGCTGGTCAACGAAATAAAACAAAACAGCTTCTAACTATGTGGTCTAGAATTAAACACATATTCGAAAACGTCTTATGTTAGTTCGTATTTCAAAATATATAAGACATGATGATACTGTTAATTTTTTATTGCATTTTTGAAGCAACTGACTCTATATAGATTTAGTATTAACCCAAGTGCATAAACTTTAATACATTAATTACATTTGTTATCAGATAATGGCAATGATAAGTTTTCGTTTTGAAGCAACTGACTCTATATAGATTTAGTATTAACTCAAGTGCATAAACTTTAAGACATTAATTACATTTGTTATCAGATAATGGCAATGATAAGTTTTCGTTTTGAAGCAACTGACTCTATATAGATTTAGTATTAACTCAAGTGCATAAACTTTAAGACATTAATTACATTTGTTATCAGATAATGGCAATGATAAGTTTTCGTTTTGAAACAGCTGACTCTACAGTTTTTGTGTGTGTGTGTGTTGTTTTTTTTTGTTTTTTTGTTAATTTACAATTGAAATTTGCGTTTGTTCATTATTACTTTCTATTCGTAAGTGTTATGTTCAGTGTACAACTGAATAATAAGCCTTAAAGGTTCATAATAAACTTATGTTACTGAAATTATGAAAGTTTCGGCTGTCAGTTTGAATATATTTCGAAAAACAACTACCTAAAGGAAAAATGTTAATGCCAAAACTTCCAAAACACGTTTTTTGGTTGTTGTTGTTTTTTTTTTACCGTTACGTACGAATAATTCAGCAAAATTCGAAAGTTCTAAAACTATTGTACAGAAATTGGTGTATTACAACGGTTCATAGATGAAGTGTTACGTATATCTTATATATATATATATATATTATGAAACGTACAGTTAATATTTTCTTCTAAACGAATAAAATGTGTAATAGTTTTTCATTCAAAGTTTCTTTTATACGGACATCCTGATCATTGTTGGAACTGCATACCCACACACACACACCTACTAAATAAGGCAGTATCGACATGGATACTAAATGGTTTATGTATGTGGCTAACATACTATAGTCACACACCTACTAAATAAGGCAGTATCGACATGAATACTAAATGGTTTATGTATGTGGCTAACATACTATAGTCACACACCTACTAAATAAGGCAGTATCGACATGAATACTAAATGGTTTATGTATGAGGCTAACATACTATAGTCACACACCTACTAAATAATGTAATCCAGAAACCAGAACACAAACAAAGGTTATACGTAACGAAAATGAAATACCATGTAACTTTGAAAACATTAGAGTAAGTACATCACACCAACAAAACACTAATAAAGCTACTGAATAACGTGACTAACGTATCAGTACATCACACCAGCAAAACACTAATAAAGCTGCTGAATAACGTGACACATCTACTAAATAAGGCAGTATCGACATGGATACTAAATGGTTTATGTGTGTGGCTAACATACTATATCACACATCTACTAAATAAGGCAGTATCGACATGAATACTAAATGGTTTATGTATGTGGCTAACATACTATAGTCACACACCTACTAAATAATGTAATCCAGAAATCAGAACACAAACAAAGGTTATACGTAACGAAAATGAAATACCATGTAACTTTGAAAACATTAGAGTAAGTACATCACACCAACAAAACACTAATAAAGCTACTGAATAACGTGACTAATACATCAGTATATCACACCAGCAAAACACTAATAAAGCTACTGAATAACGTGACTAATATATCAGTATATCACACCAGCTAAACACTAATAAAGCTACTGAATAACGTGACTAATATATCAGTACATCACACCAGCAAAACACTAATAAAGCTACTGAATAACGTGACTACTATATCAGTATATCATACCTGCGTAACACTGACAATGCTACTGAACAATGTAACTCAGAAACCAGTATACCATAACGGCAGAACACTAATAAAGCTATTGAACAATGTAATTAATAATAAATAATGTTTACTATAACTGTAGAACACCAATAAAACTACTGACAATGTAACTAAGAAACCAGTATATCATACCTGCAGAAGACTAACAATGTTACCATATTGGCTGATGTTGCTATCAAGAAGCAGATGATGTAAAGGATAATGAGAATAATGTTAGATGGTCTCGTCAACGTTAGTCGATCTTCATTGTAGCTCTTCAAAACATTGTTCCACGTAGAACCGTTAATGGACTCTGATAGGTTGATAGCCAGCTGGACCCATCCCTCTTCCAAAGACATTTTGGTCTATAATTTTACAAGAAACACAATTACCAACAACAGCTTCGTATTCATACAAAACTATAATGTTCTAATACATACCTGTATATAAATACCAGTAACAATGATCTTCCTGCGCTACCCTTGGAACTTCGTAACTGTAATTACGTAATACTGTCCGACACTGAAAGTTTCTACTGTTGATATTCCTGCGCTACCCTTGGAACTTCATAACTGTAATTCATAACTGTAATTACGCAGTACTGTCCGACACTGAAAGTATCTACTGTTGATATTCTTGCGCTACCCTTGGAACTTCATAACTGTAATTACGCAGTACTGTCCGACACTGAAAGTTTCTACTGTTGATATTCTTGCGCTACCCTTGGAACTTCATAACTGTAATTACGCAGTACTGTCCGACACTGAAAGTTTCTACGATGGTTCTACTTTAACGTAGCCATGCACAGTGCAAGGCCTGTAGAAAGTTTGCCAGGATGAAGATTAATTATTTCATCCTTCGCAGAAGCTTGATACCTTACATCTTGGCAAACTTTCTACAGGCCTTGCACTGTGCATGGCTACGTTAAAGTCGAACCATCTACATCGTGGCAAACTTTCTACAGGCCCTACACCGTGCATGGCTACGTTAAAGTCGAACCATCTTCATCTTGGCAAACTTTCTACAGGCCCTACACCGTGCATGGCTACGTTAAAGTCGAACCATCTACATCTTGGCAAACTTTCTACAGGCCCTACACTATGCATGGCTACGTTAAAGTAGAACCATCTTCATCTTGGCAAACTTTCTACAGGCCCTACACCGTGCATGGCTACGTTAAAGTCGAACCATCTACATCCTGGCAAACTTGCTACAGGCCCTACACCGTGCATGGCTACGTTAAAGTCGAACCATCTACATCCTGGCAAACTTGCTACAGGCCCTACACCGTGCATGGCTACGTTAAAGT
>NW_013669084.1:0-1440 GCF_000517525.1 Limulus polyphemus
AAGAAAACAATTATGTTGTGGTAGTGTACATTGTAACATGAAAACATGTTAGCACATATCGGTTTACAAAATCACACATTATATATTAGATGAAGAAAGCAATTATGTTGTGGTAGTGTACTTTGTAACATGAAAACATGTTAGCACATATCGGTTTACAAAATCACACATTATATGTTAGATGAAGAAAACAATTATGTTGTGGCAGTGTACATTGTAACATGAAAACATGTTAGCACATATCGGTTTACAAAATCACACATTATATGTTAGATGAAGAAAACAATTATGTTGTGGTAGTGTACTTTGTAACAAGAAAACATGTTAGCACATATCGGTTTATAAAATCACACATTATATATTAGATGAAGAAAACAATTATGTTGTGGTAGTGTACATTGTAACATAAACGCATGTTAGAACATATCAGTTTACCAAACTATAAACTATAATAAGCTGAAGAAAACTGTTGTGATTAACAACAGCTCTTGATAACCCAGCTACGTCCATGATAAGGAGCTTTAGTGAAAGACATTAATCTTTCTTGTGTGGGATAATATTTTCAGTCTTGACTCACCTAAGTATAACTTACAAAAATTGATAGTGAAGAAAAGTGGATTGATAGCTTTAAAAAATTCATTGTCAACATGTTATAGAACATTGTCATCTACCAACTGAATCTCAAAGTTTTCAATTGAAGTGTACAATAGCTGTCTTTAAAGTGAAAATATTTTCATAAAATTACTTCAAAAGAACGTTTGATTTATACATCTTCCTAGAGGCGTTTGTCAATAGTGCAGGTTTAAGGATGAAGATGTCAGCGGAGACTGGACATATAACATTGTCAAACTCAACAGGAAACTTCTATGATTTAGTAAAAGGATTTAAGAGTCGAGAGTATCTTAATCAGAAGCACAAAGTTCCCAGGCTCGAACTGAAAAGATGGAACTCATCCAAATACTCCCAACGACATTAGTTGAAATACAATTTCCATAACAAAAAAAGAAAGAAAATGGTTCTAATTTCAACCACAACAGAAGGGCTTTATTAATATTTATTTGTTTCCACAGTGAACACTTGGTTTTATTAGATGATTTCTGGTTAAAGCTTTATTAATAGTTATTTGTTTCCGCCGTGAACACTTGGTTTTATTAGATTATTTCTGGTTATAGCTTTATTACCAGTTATTTGTTTCCACCGTGAACACTTGGTTTTATTAGATTATTTCTGGTTATAGCTTTATTAACAGTTATTTGTTTCCGCTGTGAAAACTTGGTTTAAATGGATTATTTCTGGTTATAGCTTTATTAATAGTTATTTGTTTCCACCGTGAACACTTGGTTTTATTGGATTATTTCTGATTATAGCTTTATTAATAGTTATTTGTTTCCGCCGTGAACACTTGGTTTTATTAGATTATTTCTGGTTATAACTTTATTG
>NW_013669084.1:1787-15116 GCF_000517525.1 Limulus polyphemus
ATTTGTTTCCACCGTGAACACTTGGTTTTATTAGATTATTTCTGGTTATAGCTTTATTAACAGTTATTTGTTACCACCGTGAACACTTGGTTTTATTAGATGATTTCTGGTTATAGCTTTGTTAATAGTTATTTGTTTCCGCCGTGAACACTTGGTTTTATTAGATTATTTCTGGTTATAGCTTTAAAATAGTTATTTGTTTCCGCCGTGAACACTTGGTTTTAATGGATTATTTCTGGTTGCATTCATGCGAGTTCGGCTTTAATATCAGTTCAAGTAAAAATATTTTAATTTAAAGATGTTTGATATCATTTAGTGTTTGTGTGACATAATATTGTCTTGCATTAATAAAAAGAATATATTTAATGTTGTTGTTGATATTCTGTTTTTATTTTATCGTTGTTGCTTGAATGAAATAATTTTATTACATAAGTCTTATACTCCAATATGTCAAATTGTTCCTTTTTTGAAATTAAAAGATTAGTGGTTATTTAATACAATACGCTTCTCTATATGAATGTGCAATAAAACAACTAATTTCAGCCGTTGGTTTTTTGGAACCTTTTTTTTTTTCGTCGCTAATATCATACAACAAGCGGAAAATACTTTAAATAGAAGCTATTTAGAATTCTATAGTAGATGTTTGTTTCAACTGTTTCTCTTTCAGGTCTAGTCACCGCACTAAGATTCGGTGATTCATACTGGAAGCTCGGAAAGTTTTTTTGGAGTAAGCGTTGTCTAGTAGTTCGCATACAGGGCTGTGAATCGTAAGATCCAAGGGGTTCATGCCACAAAACTTCTGAATGCTCTGCACTCCGTGCATTATAAGGGTGACACGAGTGCATAAGATGCTGGGCAAGTTGAAAATACCAATATTTCATTAACAAATTTCAAATAAGTTCTCTGTTTTGATACTACGGTAAACAAGTGCAGTACCAGAAACAATTTTATGAAATAAAAAGCTTCATACTGGCGTTTATACTATTATAGAAAATTAGCTTCTAACTGCCCATTTACTTGTTTGAGTTTTATTGTAAAGAAAATGTAAAATATCATGAATTTTGTTTCCTTTTTAGTTTTTAATCATATAAGTAGAAGCTGATTTTGTGCATAATTTTCAAAATTTTTAAATGAGATACAAGAGAGAGGCACCTCAAAACAATCCCTTTCATCCATCATGAAAACAATATAATTTGCTGTGAAATTTTCATATTTAAACTATAAATAATTGTTGCCCTATTGTACATGTTTCCATCAATACAGACATGATTTATTCATAAAATCTATTAACATGCGACAACAAATCTTACACAGGACATGGTTGAAGTTGCAATAAGCCTTCATATTTGAACTAAACCGTTCATAGTTTGCGATACTGAACAATGAGTAGTAGTAGTAGTAGGTATGTAGAATACGAAAAACGTATCTAATTATCGTTAAGGCAGTACTACATATCTTAAAAAAATCACTTCTTATTCACGAGCTTGAGTTAAGTATTATAATTCTAAAGTTTATGAACCTTATAAACCCTGTAATGCGTGTGCAAACAATCACATCTGTAAATGAAATTTTGAAGGACATTTTAAAAAGTAAACTAACGAGGGTAAGTCTATGTATTCCAACCTTGCCAAGTTTGAGAAAACAGTAAACACAGATGAGAACCAATAAGCAGTTGACTGTGATGAACTTCCAATAGAAATTCTAGGAAAAACTACTATAGTTAGGTATTATATAAAAAGTCTTATAAGACATTTAATTATTAAATAGTGTATATCTCACTTCATTTCTGACGTTTCTTACGTCTTTTCGGGTAACTGGAAATATTTTTCAAGCTGTGTGTGTTTACTGGAAAGTGACAGCATTCACAGCAGGAGGCGAACAAGGTAAATCGCAGCCACAGCAAAAAAATATAGATAGATAGATATAGATATATTCCGCCCTATCTTCAGCATGTGTCCGCATTTTCACCACCAGTGCAAAGTAAGGACAAAACCATAGAGCAAGACAGAAAACCAGTGAAGATCAATAACATTTCTTTTTCCAGTTTTAGCCCCTGCATAATGTTCCGTTATCCGTAAAGCGGCACTGAGTGGTTCATCATAAGGAGACCCTCTTGTATCTTCTGAACGAAATCCACACTCAAAACTCAAAACTTTTTCCAAGAACGAATTTATAAAAAGCTGAAATCGATGGAAGAAAGCGTTCGTTCAAACATAGAAGGAAACATCTAATAATAGCCTGGCGAATGAGTAACAGACGGAGATAGCATTAACGATCTACCATTATCAACGTACAGTAAGAACATGAGGAAGAAAGTATCTATCCAAGTGAAAAACGTTGAACGAAGTCAATTGAAAACAGATCGGCATAAAAATCGCTGACAACATGCTCTATGAACTATCTTTTAGCGGCCGATTTTAGCGCTACATTTTTGTATGTTCCCATAATTGAAGTGCAAATATAAAACGTGTATACAAAACCAAAGAATCACACACACACACACACACACACACAAGTTGAGAAATGATGAACGTTTCATTTTATTTGTTTCATTACAATTATGTAGAATTTCTTATCCTCGCGCGAACTGGTAAAGCATAATATAACATAACTGTAAATAATATCTGTTAAATCGTTTCTGTACCGCCTTTGTTTTGAAAAGAGCAGTTTGTATTTTATTGCCTCGTGTATAATGTTAAATTTCACAACAAAAACAATATCTATAATATTATTATACCTATATTAGGTTCTGTATTAGGTTTTGTGCGTTCACTATCTACTTCGATAAATTATTCAATATTATGTACTAATGAGCAACAACAGCCCAGGTAACAAATGTTTACTTGGGGAAATGGACGGTTAAGAGTTAATGCGTATTTTTAAATCAAAAACAAGCGTTGTCACAAACGTATTCTCGACATTATTATATGAGGTTCATGCTTCCCAACATCAAAACAATTCAGGGATAGTTTGGCATAATGTTTCTTGAGTAAATGAAGCACAGGGAGAAATATAAACAAGGTGAAACCACGTCTTAATTATTTCATGTTTGTAAACTTGTAAAGTATAAACAAGGTGAAACCACGTCTTAATTATTTCATGTTTGTAAACTTGTAAATTTTAACCATTCTTCATGTTATTTGTTATATTTTATAAGAACTTTACAGTAAAAACAATTCTCATGTAAAGTAAGTGGAAAATATTTTTCCAAGTTAAATAACATAAACTCGGTTATCTACTTCATTTTTAGTCCTGCTTGCTACTGTGGGATATGTCTGAATAAGCTGCATGAGACCTTTCTATTGACTTTCTTTTCGTAACACGTGTCAATACAAAAGCAGCATATATTCGAACCAAGGACTCTGTCTTTGTAAAGAAAGGAAGTTCAAGTGATCGCCAAAATTTCACTAGAAAAACTGAATAACAAACATACTTTAACCTACGCCGTATGTAGGTTACTCATAGGATAAAGCCTGAAGCACTCCCACCCCCTACCAAAGGAAACATTAAAAGGCGTAAACAGGTTAGGTGCACCAAAACACTATCAACATTTCTTAAGAACCATTCTTGTAACAAAAGCATTTCGTACTAACAACATTTCCATTACCAAGCTAGTCCAAGACTTCGTATCTGTTAAAAATAATATGTACTGTATGCAAGAAAAAATATCTAGGCATTTTCTATTAAAGTGATAGAGCTTGTTAAATAAAACATAATCTTATACCAATCATGTTAATATATAAAACTTGTTGGTTTTTTACCTCTAAACTCTCAATTTTTACCCTGACTTTGAATAAAACCCGGTATATTATCTTAAGCTATCCATTGCATGAAAGGATAGATGCGAACATCCCCTAAAATTTTGTAACAATCATGTTAATATATAAAACTTGTTGGTTTTTTACCTCTAAACTCTCAATTTTTACCCTGACTTTGAATAAAACCCGGTATATTATCTTAAGCTATCCATTGCATGAAAGGATAGATGCGAACATCCCCTAAAATTTTGTGAAAATAAATTATGATTGAGGAGCATACAAACCATATATGAGAATAAATTTCGCGTATATTTATGAATAGGAGAATAATTCTTGAAAGTACATTATAGTTACGCCAGGGGGGTAATTATCCTAAATATGTAAACAGTTTGTTACCGAAATGAACGCAGATGACTATAAAGAAAGATAAAGAATGTACTGTCACGCGCAATGTATTTGTGTCACTTAAGTTATATCTCACACAGACGCTCTCTGTATTTTCAGAAAAAGTCCAAGATGTTAACTGTAACAATAGGCAGCCAAGCTAGTGATACTGAAATGCAACCAACACCCATAGCAAGTGCGTTCTGAACTCTCTTTTTTTTATATATTTAACCCTGTAATTTCCTATAGTTTTTTTTCTGCCTTTTATTGATATTTGCAGTTAAGCTTATGTTGTGATATTCTTTATGGGTGCCATCTATATTCCATGAATCTTGTAGAAAGTATCATATTTCCAAAAATAACAGAGTTTCAGTATAATTTGGCGTTTTAAACTGAAATTAACTGCTCTGTCGGTAGAAATAGCGTTAAGAAACACAATTTAAAAATGGCAAACACGTATTTTTGCTTGTTTTTCAAATGCTTTGAAGGTACTAGCATTTCCACTTTAACTGATCGTCCTCTTGTAAAATATTAAAAGACTAAGAAATGCCACAAGCATGAAGTTTTTCGATATTTTTAAAGATGGAGCTTTTATTAATCAAAAACAAAGTTCCCTAAGCACACGTATTGTAACGAAAGAAAGCCAAATTATATGTAGCGTTTTGATTGTCTTTTAAATTTACAAGCTTTCAAAACTGAAACACAAAACGTACAAGAAGTCTCGAGTCATTAAAATCTTAAATGACTTCAAACTGTGGATTATCTTTTGTTGTTATTGTTCCTTATTGTGGCTGACGTAACTGATATTTAAGAATACATTAAATTTAGTTAAAGCATCAGCAATAACATTTTATTTTCCAACGATTTTTTGTGTCTGTGCTGTGCCCGCCACGGGTATCGAAACTCAGTTTTGGCGTTATAATACCAGTAGGGGCATTACAACGAATAGAATTAAAATATAACATTTTTCAGTATTTGAATTTCAGTAACACTTGAAAAACTTTCTTGCGTATATTATACTGTACGCAATATACTTGATAAGAAATACAGGTCAACGTAGAATAACACCTGAAGCTGTGGGATCTTACTTGCTACCACTAGGAGTCCATATGGTAACTGCTAAAGCTGCCAATGAAGGCCGTATCCATCTTATTTATTAGCTTAATGAATATGCATTAGTCCATTAAGAGACACTCGTCACTCGGACAAAAATACACGCGTTCCTCTTCCTCCTGCTTACAGTCTCAGCAAGAGAAAGCTAACGCAATACCATCGATGCCATCATCACATCAGATAGCGGAAGCAACGTAAGAACTCTGCTTCCAAAGGAAAGGGGGAGATTTCTTTAGCTCTGCATCGCAAATGAAGCGTATTATTAAAACTATACATCGATGAAACTATATCAACATAAAAATTGCAAAAGAAAGAGAGAAATGTGATAGTAGGATAGATTCGGCTACTAAGTTATTACACTTTCTGCCACAAAGAATCTTCTTTTTGACATTCATGAATAACTTTATCTTTACTGGGCTGTACTTTAGGCGTGAAAACATCCATTGCACCATAGGATAGAAAAAGATGCAAAACACGAGGTATTTTTTTGGTTAGAGTATTTTATCCTTAGATGTAAAGATGTCGCAGAAATCCTGACAAACCTTGACATAGTACCGGCTATTGAATATCTCCAACCATCTAAAGATACTCGTCATTTTCTTTAGGGAGACATAGAATAGGAATATTTTCTTTTCAAATTGTGTCTTAGATAAAAAAAAGGATGACAGAAGAATTTTGCTGTCATCAACTCTATTGTTTAGTATATAAGTTTGCACATTACATGTATCAAAACACGTTGCATGTTTTTAAAACTTAAGCCTAGCATTCAAGTAGTTTCGTTTTGATCGTACCGGACTAGAAATAGAATCCTGAGCACCTTTTCCATAAATACTTGTGAAGGTGAATATCAATATTTTAACAACTTTGTATTCAGTGATTAGTGATATGCCCTAACCAGCTGTTCAATGTGTTTATCGTTATAGCAAAGCCACATCGGCTATCTGCTGTGTCCATCGAGGGAATCGAACCCCTGATTTTAGCATTGTAAATCCGAAGACTTACCACTGTCCTACCGGGGGACTGTCTAATGTGAAATATCATATTATTCGTCTAATCTTTCAAATATGGACGGCTAAACATTATTAAAAATGTTTCCTACAATGATTATTACTAACAAAGAACACCCCTTGACTCCCAAAAGTTCAAATTCGATTGCTATTGCATAGCTTTTATTCGTTTGTAGATAAATATTTGGGGGGACTTCTTTCAAGCATAGTCTCAAATAAGATGTTTGAGATTTAACAACATATTAACTAACCCTTGATTACGCAACATAACCCTGATGACAGTAGTTTCTTAATGAGGAAAATATACGTACACATACATACACATCGATTTGGAACTGTTCAAAATTGACACCAATGGGAATCCAGTAATCTTCTAATTTACATTTTAAATAATTTAAAGAATCTTTCTAGGTTTTTCAAATCATCATTGACATTCTTTACAACTAGTTTCAAATAGTACATACTTCCTAAGTCTTGAATTATCTGCATATCTTCAGGGAATATTTGTTGCGAATAAAGACCAGTTTTATAGCGCTGATAACCCCATTTGAAATATGCACTAATAAAAATACATCATTAATAAATAGAGAGCCTATTTAACTGGATGTTCATACCAATTAAAAAAGTTTATTGCTCCCAAAACACCTTTATTGTCTGAAATTATTGCCTTTTTTATGTCTCTTGGATGTAATTCTTTTTCAGTTATGTGTTATTTTCGGTTCAAAGAATTTAATTATTTCCTAAAACAAATTAGTTTTCTTTCCTTATTTAGTACAAAGCTTAGTAGAAACTAATGAGCCTTGCATTTTCGTTGTTGATAGCACACGTTAGCTATCCAGAACTTCTCTCTTTTATGACATTAACGTTGGCTTATCCCTGCGTGAAATGCGTAATGATTATACTAAAGTTCCTCTTTACAAATGGCCAATAATCTCTCTTTTAAAAATTAAACCGTAAAACGCTTTTATGTTCACTTTGAACACTTCCATATTATGGATATCAGTGTGTTAACGATGTTTCAGTTCGAAAAGCGTTTATTCAGTCTGTTAATCACTGGACAACGACAGTAATGAACTATTACAAACGAACAAACATACTCAGAAAATTTTTACTATATCAATGAATGGTTTTTGGTCGCACGGAAGTTTTTATTAGGTTATGAAATTCGCAATGAATATCTTTCAGTCACGATTTATACGGATATAGAAAATGCTTTTGATACTCTTGTAACTAAAAAGTCACCTGGATTTGTTTTTACTACTTACGTGCAACTATAGTGGAACAGCGTTAAGTCTACGGACTTACAATGCTTAAGCCCGGGGTTAGATTCCCCGCGGTAGACACAACAGGTAGCCCAAAGTGCTTTTACTCTATAACAAATAAACAAATAAAAGCAACTACATTGCACAAACGTAATATGCAGTCATGTAAGATTAGCTTCTAATGGTTACTGTACACTTGCTCAGAAGGCAAAACTGTCATACAAATATTCTTGTTCTAGTTGACTTTGGCTGTATGTGGAAACAATCTTTGTTGCGAGTTTAGTTCGGAGATAAAGAGTTCTGGTCTTTATCCCTTAGGTACTTGACTTGTTAACTACTTCATTTTGGATACCCTTCTAACCTAGATTCGCTTGGTCTTACCAACTCTAACAGAGAACTGATCAGTAAGAGTTGTTAATAACGTTTTTCATAGAAACATATACACAGTTCTTAGTGTAAATTGTGGTATAGAAAACATCACAACCTCTTTTTATTGTTTAAACAATTATTTATTTTTCTCTAATCACTAGTTAGTTAGAGCCAGAACAGTCCTTGTGACCCAAGGCTATAAAGAGTTAATGTTGTTATTTTATTCAATGCATAATACATGTCCCATATTTATGTGTCAGTAAACAATAAACACCTGTTTTATATTTGTAATATAGTGTCGTTGTTGTTTCGCAAATTCCGTCTCAAAAAAAACAAAACAAAAAAACATTTACACTCCATAATAATAATAATTCCTTGTAATGCCATCTGTTGGCCTTTAAAAGCACTAGAGACAGAACGATTACTCGGATAATCAGTTCCGGTATTCAAGACCCTAACCGGTTCAAAAAAACTTAACCGCTGCTTGGAGCCATTGTTTCTTGTATATTTTATACTAAGGTTTAATTACACCGCCACATGTGTCGTCAAAACTTCATTGGTCTTGAAATAAATTATACCACATGCGGCAACTAGTGGAAAGAAAAGTTTAGGACTTCAGATGCTTCCCAGCACATAAGAAAATAAATAAACAGAGAATGTAAGGGGATTTACTTCCTGTCTAAATCTAAACATATAATCTAAGGTTGCAGTAATAATATGTCATCTCGTATGAATTACATATTGTATTTTCTTCTGAAATATAGGATTAACTTAAAAACCTATTCACCTTTTAATGCCTAAGTGAATATTCAAACTCAACATAAAAGAAAATATAAGTTTGAATTAACCCTATGATCTGTGTAAGCTCCACAATGAGACTTCTCCGACTCCATATCAAATCATTTAATCGGTTAGGGATAAGCTCAGGCTTGATGAGTAACCGGGTAGAACAATTTCAAACCGTGACATCCCTGAAAAAACAAATAGACTGTAACAGTCTATTCATCTTTGACTTGAATAAAGATATTTTACCCTTTTTAATGTTTCTTCTAATAACATCCAATATTTATTCAAAATTCTCCTAATAGTTTAAGAATGTAAAAGAATACAAGGTGCTTGAACACATTGTTTAACTAAAGAGGTTCAACCTTAGAATAGCGATAGAGCTAGACATCGAAATATTAGTTTAAATATTGCATTAACAACGTAAAACTTTATTTCCTATTGCAATATTTTTGTGGGCAGTTAATGAGTTGGAAATCTAAACAAACGGTAAAATTCATCTTTTTGCATTATATAAACTTTCATTTCATAGAATATTCTTGTCAATTTATTTGGTTAGGTCTTTTGCGCAAAGCCACACAACGACTATCTGCACATAGCACCAACCACCGACTCTTGGGCTACTCTAATCAAATTTTGGTATTTGACTGTCATAATTATAACTCGCCCATGGCTCCAAGGTATGAAATGCGTTTTTGTGACAATGGAACATAAACCATGAGCTCTCGGAATTACAGTCCTAGCATGCTAATCATTAGGTTACAGTCATGGGCCGGTAAATGTAATCAAGTTTTGTTTTCTTTCCTCTAACTACCTTGTTATAGTTTAAATAAACTAAACAAGAAATGTGATATTCTGTATCAACACTAAATTTTAAGGATTTAGATTATAAAAAGGGAAAAAAAGCAAATGGTAATATAAAAACATGAATATATTACTATAACTGCGAATCTTGAAGAAGCCTTCATATAGATAGAATGTACTGCCCATAATATAAGTTTTGTACTCGTGGGTTTGCACCTTTTACAAAACTACGATCTTAGCCTACAACGGCTGGGGTATGACTTATTGCAGGTTTCTTTCTGGATGGTCCTAGTGTACCACCTTTGTTTTTCCAAAATATATCCTCGTCTTGGAAGCACTGAATATTCGATCTGAACACATCTTTACGATCTGAGTATATGAACATGTTGCTCTGGAAAGCCAATGTCAAATAATTCTGATACATTCCGTTCCATCGCACTTTTATATTAACTTTAGTTGTCACGTAATTAGGATTTAGATATTTAAAACCATTTTCATATAACGTATTCAACCCTTTGTAGTATTGAGATTTCTCAAAAGTATTTTTTGAATTACTAAACAAATACAATCTTACTTAAAAGTAAAAAAAAAAAGAAAACAAACTATACCTATATTTGAATATCTAACAAATTATTAGGTTTCATTTACAATATGTTGAACAGGAAATATCAATCAGAGTAAGCTACAAAAGTTTTCTTGAACCCAAAATAATTATATTTTGGTTTATTGCTACCAAAAATACCATTATGGGTTTTAAACTGTACAAAATATATATTCTTTCGGCTGTCATTAACATCTAATGTTAAAACTCAAATGTGTAAAATATATAGAAATAATTAATACAATACATAATCAAACTACTAACAGAAACAAATGTTAAGAAAACGGCTTGAATAGATTACAAAATACTACAACTGGAAACACGCAACATAATCAAAAAACGACACAATACATGCGTACATAAGCTGCTTCCGCGATATTGATTGTTTGTTTGAATTTCGTGCAAAACTACACGAGGGCTATCTGCGCTAGCCGTCCCTAATTTAGCAGTGTAAGACTAGAGGGAAGGCAGCTAGTCATCACCACCCACCGCCAACTCTTGGGCTACTCTTTTACCAACGAATAGTGGGATTGACCATCACATTATAACGTCCCCACGACTGAAAGGGCGAGCATGTTTGGTGGAACAGGGATTCAATCCCGCGACCCTCAGCTTGCGAGTTGAGCACCCTAACCACCTGGCCATGCCGAGCAGGTTATATTTATAGGCGTGTGGAGAGTTTCTCGAAAATTTATATTATATAACAATACAAAGCTATACTGGCGTTTAAGTACACACATATACTGTTGATTCTTACACTCGAGAACCTTCTATAACTTTAGAGAATAGGCAGGAGTTTCGCAGTAAATATTTAAAAGTATAATTCATGTACATTTCTAAATATGAATTAAATTTAAACAAACATTGATATTAAAACAAATATATAATAATAAATCCGTCAAAACTCCCTCCTTAGAGAATTTTTAACTAAGATATTATATATATACATTAACAACAATACATTAAGTATGATACATTATCCAAAGGATTACAAAACTTCAATAACCATTACCGTATACAACACAATCAATACAAATAACCTTATGATCATAAAATTACATAGTACATGAAAGTACATCGACACAAATGTTATCAACCCTTATGACATGGATTATCTTCCAACCATATTCTCGTAGTGATAGACTGCAAATCAACAGTCTTCTTTCTTTCTGTCTTTTTCTTTCTTCCTTCTCGAGCCAATTCACAAACACGTAAGAGTATGGACTGAACCTTGGAAACATAATCCAATAAATGCATTTCTTTCTGGTCGTCTTCCCCCCATTGTTTCTTCAGCAACTTCGAAGGGCCACGCACTGAATGGCCAAACACCAACTCAAACAGTCTAATTTCTTTTTCGTCTTCAATGCGAGCTTTTTTTGGCCTCGAGACGGTTATTTTCTCTTTCACCTTCAATACGAGCTTCTTCTTTCTCTTTCCCGGCTTCGATACAAGCTTGTTCTTTCTCGGCTTCGATACGAGCTTGTTCAAGCTCGAGTTGTTTCAATTTTAGCTGGATCTCTAACTTATCTTTATCACTCAACCCCGATTGGCTAGTAGGGACACTAGCGTATTCCTCTAATGCTTCCTCAGGCAACAAATCATTGACGACTAGTATTTCGATAATACGCTTTTTTAGCTCATTTTTTCTCATTGATCTTTTAACTTCTAGTTCTAAACCCTTGGCAATTTCGAGCAATTCATTTTTGTTATATTTTTATAGTTGTTCGAGAGAGGTACAATTCATTTAATAGGGAGCTAGCTAGTCTTATAGTTCTCGCTTATCACACGCCGATATTTTTCCTACGGTGACGTTAGGTAATGTTTTCGTAAAAGTACTAATGTCCGATGTGAATCCACTGACGTTAAATGATTTGTAATGTTCGAAATTTATAAATGTTTCGGGTCAAATATCTTAAGTTTTCCTATTAATAAGCGTTATAACAATCACAGTTATAGCTTCTGACGTGTATAACAAACCAATAATATATACCCATTTTTTGGCGCGTCGCGTTGATTATATTTATAGGCGTGTGGAGAGGTTCTCGAAAATTCAGATTACTTAACAATACAAAGCTACACTGGTGTTTACGTACGCACATATACTGTTGATTCTTACACTCGAGAATCTTCTATAACTTTAGAGAATAGGCAGGAGTTTTGCAATACATATTTAACAGTATAATTTATGTACATTTCTAAATATAAGTTAAATTTAAACAAACATCGATATCAAAATAAATATATATAATAATAAATCCGTCACAAATGTATCTTATTTAGTTATTGATCTTAATGTTTGAGAAGGTACAATAATATCATTACCTGTGAAAGATATAATATTCTTTACTCGTTTGGATTACCCTGTAAACATAACGGTGATTAAAATCTCCTCATTTGTGGCAAATTCAACGACAGTGAAAAATATATAAATCTTTCATTTCAGTAATGCATGCGGAAAAATGGAAAAATATTATTTTCTGATTTCTCTGCTTAACTTTTGCTCATATAATATACTACTAATTTAATTCTTATCGTTGTATATTTTTCCTAATTCTTAAAATATGCTTATTTGGATTTCTTCTTATTGTAAGTTGTTGTTAATAGAAACAAATACGATGATAGAATATAAGTGCTTAATTTGTGTCTTTAGCAGGTGTTTCATGAAAGACAATGAAGTCATATCAGCAAGCATACGGAAATTACACTGTCAAAAATAAATCTTAAAAAATGCTATATTTAATCGATGGAGAAGAATAAAATGTCGAATTTTCGTCTTTAAGCGACTAAGTAAAATAACAACAAAACTTTCTTTCAATATTTTCTGTATAATAAGCGTAATAAATCACGCAGTAAAAGTTATATATATATAAATTACGTTCTGGAGAAAGTATTTTTACTATAATACATTTCAATATGAAAAACAAAAGCGAAAGCATACAGTCCGTTGATTAACTCACCCATAATACAGTAGGTGCAGTAGCAGCATGGTGTTTTGGATCATAATACAGTAGGTGCAGTAGCAGCATGGTGTTTTGGATCATAATACAGTAGGTGCAGTAGCAGCATGGTGTTTTGGATCATAATACAGTAGGTGCAGTAGCAGCATGGTGTTTTGGATCATTATACAGTAGGTGCAGTAGCAACATGGTGTTTTGGATCATAATACAGTAGGTGCAGTAGCAGCATGGTGTTTTGGATCATAATACAGTAGGTGCAGTAGCAACATGGTGTTTTGGATCATAATACAG
>NW_013669084.1:16116-32105 GCF_000517525.1 Limulus polyphemus
CATTGTGTTTTGGATCATAATACAGTAGGTGCAGTAGCAACATGGTGTTTTGGATCATAATACAGTAGGTGCAGTAGCAGCATGGTGTTTTGGATCATAATACAGTAGGTGCAGTAGCAGCATGGTGTTTTGGATCAGCCACGCAAAGTTGAGATTCTGAATTACATGATAATTACGATAAATCTAATAGATTACTGTGGCATTTAGCGGTATTTCAAAGTGACTAAATCCTGGAAAGCTATATATATATATTTTTACATCCTGGAATTACTCCATCTTTGTTGATTTATGTTTTTGTTAGAAATGATATTTTGATTCAACTTTCATGTTCAGGATTCAAATAGTTTCAAGGACTATAATATATCTGGCAATAATTTCCATTAATCATTCGACATTGTTAGTTTAGTGGCGTAAACTTTATAATAACATTAACATCTTGAAGTACACATTTCATTTTGTAATGGTCTAATTCCTTAAAACTTAGATAATTTAAAATAGAAATAATCTTTGAGCTCTGAAAGGAAGAGATTTTAGTCTATGAATGAAACACTGACATTAATCAGTTTATATAACTTTAGACTCTCATCAAAGTATTGCTGTTTGATTTCTTTTAACTCGAAGTCACTTAAATAAGGATCTTATCGAATAATAAAGTATTCTGTAAGTATTATTTTTTATATTACTTGATGTCTTCTTCTTCCGCTTCATTGCATTAATACACCCCCCCCCCCCAGTGGAACAGAGGTAAGTTCGAAAGCTTATAACGTTAAAACCGGGTTTCGATACCCGTGGTGACCACAGAACAGATAGCCCATTGAGTAGCTTTGTACTTAACTCAAACAAATAAATAAAATTGAATTAATACCAGAAAGAGGGTTTGTTCGTAATTAAGCACAAAGCTACGCAATGGACTATCTGTGCTCTGCCCACCACGGGTATCGAAACCCTGTGCCACAGGTCGAAGTCACAATACATAATTCTGACGATTGCACTGCAATTTGTCCTTTATACATTTAAATATATCAACATATTGTCAATTGTCGGTAAGGCAAATGTAGATCCAGTATTATCATTTAGGCTTATAGTAGTTACTGTAAATCCTTATCCAAATAAATTTTCTAATCGCTTTAGGTATAAAATAATGACTGAGTAACTCAAATTAACAAGAACTAAAACTTTCTGCCATTATTCCTTGTAGCTTCAAAGCTTATATTCCAAAACATTAAGATAAGTCAATAACTGAATAGTATATAAGATGATATCTATCACCTATGTTTAAATATAAAAGTAGCGCCATATCTATTAAGGCGACACCTTTTGACAGGCATGTGAATTAACTTAGAATTACCGATAAAAAGGTTCATATTGACCCCATCGTATTTCTAAATATTTTTCTGGGTTACTTATACACCAAATTACTTGTGTGTGTAAGTGGCTCTGTTGGTTCCAAGATTTATGTACATATAAGTCACCAAAGAAATTAAACGAAAATATCGTCATCACTGCAGTTAATTCCATTAATTATTGCTGGAGTTTCTTATGTATTTTGTATAGAAAGTAACTGATTTCACGACTTTTTCGGTCAGTTCTTTACATTGAGATTTTGTAATACGTGAAAACATATAATTGTTAACTACGATGCCATATGTGGTCCACACCTGTAGTGAATGATATATAAACAAATCGGTAATTTGAAGATTAAACTTATTACGTCTAAACATATTTTACTGAAAATACTTAAACATAAAAGTGTTGGGATTACGAATTTAAATGCTTGTTGTTTCTGACAGTTTTGCAGTAGCGTTAATGAACACAAAACTGTTATGTTTGTAACGAATCCTGTTATTGTTGTTAAGTACTTTACCCTACTGTAATGTGCCTGGAATCCCTTTGGTTTGGTAACATTTTATTTTACATGATTTAACCTTGAAAGTTACCCGTGTGTGACTTAAAAGCAGCTTTGACAAAGATAAAGAAGCCACACTCATTAGAAACAACAATAAAACCAGGTAAAAGCTGTACAAAATGAAGAGAACAATGTTTTGTACTCGAAAAGATATCTTCACATATACGAGATCCTCGGTTATGAGGATTAGCCAATTATCACATTTAACTCCACTCAACGGGCATATATTAGAAAATAAAATTAGAGCACCATCTAAAGACCATTGGGTATTTATATTGACTGCCGATCAGTGCAAAATATGTACTTAGAACGAAACAAAAATCAACCTGACAACCAGTATAGCTAATTAAGCACACCTTCTTACGTTTCTACTTTGCATGCATTGTTAGATCAGCTGAGTTCTCTCGCTGTTCACTATATGTTCGCTCGGTCATATAGTATAACGCGCTATCTTGTTAAAAACATGTGAAATAAAAGTCTCATTAAACTCAGCTGTATCTAATAAATAGTTTATTAAACGTTTTTTATCATAAGAAAGTTGGGGCCAGAGCCCCTCATTTGGTGTCTTGAAAAATCAAAATAGAAAACCATGATCGATATCATACTGAAACGCCGAAAATTCCCGTCCCTATAGACCCGAGCCCCGAATCTTCAAGTACCTACGACGCTTCTGGTTGGGCTATAAACTTCAATGTTTTTATGGGGTGAGTTAGTTTGTTTGTTTGTGACAGCCTTCAATAAAAGCTAAATTTTGTGGGCGATGATATTAGATATCACGATCATTAGTTTTAAGTCGGTACTCATTTTTTATAATGTGAGTGTGACCGTTTTTGTTTTTGCTTGTTTTAGCCAGTGAATGTGCAAACAACACTTACTGTGACCAATTTGGCAAAAATACTGTAAAATGTCGCTTTCCTAAGAGGCACTCAAACATTTCAACAATGCCACTAAAAGAATGGCTGGAAGATTATCAACGAGCATGTGGATTGGTGATTCTTTGCAAGATTAATAATGTTAAGTGGTTTTACTTTATGTGGTTGTAGCATTAACATTATTTGCAACTAATTCATTAGGAACGTAAGCCTAAAGTTTTCCAACTCTGCAGAGAAAACAAACCATTGTCCATTCTGTGTTCTATTTAAACCTCAAGTCTTGGGACAGTTATGTAGTTTATCATAATATGTTAAGTAAGGCTTTGAACCTCCTATAAATATATAATATATGATAATACGAAACATATTCTCTTCGTTTTCAAACTTGCTTGTTAGTCTCTAAAAAACGATATATATATAATTCCGCGCAAAATGATGTAGCAACAATTACTATACATCACAATTAGATTATTGGTACAGGTACATTATTGGATTTATTAGATATATTCTATGTACATTATATATATAAACCGCTTGAGGCCTGACAGTAAACGTAATGATTTACAATAAATAGTTTATTCATAAAGTCTGGTTAATTGTTCAAATTTATATTTTTAAAAGCTGCTTTCTATTTGTTCCTTCACTGTGTTGTTACTACAAAAAGAAAAAGAAATATCGTATACACAGTTTTTAAATGAACACCACGTATTGGTGGTGAAACTTAAATTACTGAATGCTATCAGGAATCACTTAATGATAACCATGTTAAGAAACACATTGCTTTTACTGTTCATCTTAACGGATTGCTCAACATTGATGATAGTATATTTTCGTCTGTGTTTAAGTGATCAGTGATATGTAAACAAAAAATAATTTTATCAACCTTCACGCTATAACAATACATTTCACGGGGTGATCCACCACGAACAATATAATAACACACGACTATTTTTCTGTACTGGAAATACTGGAGATGCTACAAATACACGAGGATTCCCAGCAAATATATTATTTCTAATTGTTAATAGAGTCTATTTTTTATTCAATGTAAACTAATATGATTGTCAAAAAACCGCAACCCTTTCTTAGAAAGTAAATATATAACTACTTAGACTGTTGTTGTTTATCATATTAGTTTTCTAAGCCACACACAGATGGCGATATTTGAATGTACAAGATCCTGAATCTACAAAAAAAATGCTAGTTTCAAAATTATCGAAAATTATTTTTAATACGCCTTTATGATTAAAATTATAGTGTCATTTTGGCACACAGCATTTTGCAAAATATTGTTATAATGATACATGCGTCTGATTGCTTACAGATAGCTAGAAATTAGTAACTTGAAATGTCTTGAAAAATCGAACACAGAGTTGATTAAGTAAAAAAAAATAAAAGTTAGAGTTTTGTATGTGCTCTGTAAATACCTTATTGATGAATTTGTTTGTGTATATTTTGTAAGAGTGATTTTATACTTGTGAAAATAGTGTACTGTTAATGTGATGAGAAATCCTACGTTGGTTGTGTAAATGTTGTAACAGTAATGTCATACTCCTTGTAGTAACTGTGTGCTGTTAATATGAAAAGAAAGTCTACGTTGCTTGTGTAAATGTTGTAACAGTGATGTTATACTCCTTGTAGTAACTTTGTGCTGTTAATATGAAAAGAAAGTCTACGCTGGTTGTGTAAATGTTGTAACAGTAATGTCATACTCCTTGTAGTAACTGTGTGCTGTTAATGTGAAAAGAAAGTCTACGCTGGTTGTGTAAATGTTATAACAGTGATGTCATACTCCTTGTGGTAACTGTGTGCTGTTAATGTGAAAAGAAAGTCTAGGTTGGTTGTGTAAATGTTGTAACTGTAATGCAGTTATCCTTGTGGTAACTGTGTGCTGTTAATGTGAAAAGAAAGTCTACGTTGGTTGTGTAAATGTTGTAACAGTAATGTCATACTCCTTGTAGTAACTGTGTGCTGTTAATGTGAAAAGAAAGTCTACGTTGGTTGTGTAAATGTTGTAACAGTGATGTCATACTCCTTATAGTAACTGTGTGCTGTTAATGTGAAAAGAAAATCTACGTTGGTTGTGTAAATGTTGTAACAGTGATGTCATACTCCTTGTGGTAACTGTGTGCTGTTAACGTGAAAAGAAAGTCTACGTTGGTTGTGTAAATGTTGTAACAGTAATGTCATACTCCTTGTAGGTAACTGTGTGCTGTTAATGTGAAATAAAGTCTATGTTGGTTGTGTAAATGTTGTAACAGTAATGTCATACTCCTTGAGGTAACTGTGTGCTGTTAATGTGAAGAGAAATCCTACGTTGATTGTGTAAATGTTGTAACAGTGATTTCATACTCGTTGTGGTAACTGTGTGCTGTTAATGTGAAAAGAAAGTCTACGCTGGCTGTGTAAATGTTGTAACAGTGAAGTCATTCTTCTTGTAGTAACTGTGTGCTTTTAATGTGAAGAGAAATCCTACGCTGGCTGTGTAAATGTTATAACAGTGATGTCATACTTCTTGTGATTTTTTTTATTAATGCGTAGAAAAAGTCTACATTGGCTGTGTAAATGTTGTAACAGTAATTTCATTGCACTTGTGAAAATAGTGTGCTATTAATGTGAAGAGAAGGTTTACGCTGGCTGTGTAAATGGTGTTACAGTCAGTTGATATTTCTTATAAAATAGCGTTAGAGTCTTAATTAGATGTATAAATAATGTAACAGTGTAGGTAGTATTCACTAAGTGTTAAGTGAATAGTATTTTAGTAAAATTTTGCTGGTTGTCTAAAATGTATTACAATGATACTACATTTACTGTGTAAGTTGGGTTACTGTCTATATTGACTGCGTATATAATGTAACACTGAGTTTATGCTGTGTGATTGGTGTTTACTGTAAAGTGTTACACTGAAACTATAAATGAAAGACGTCGTTGTTTTTGTCTATATTTCAAATTGTTTAAACTATTTTTCAATTTATTAATGAAGGTTCCGAAAGCCAAATAAACAAAGATAAGACTCACTAAGTTATTTATATAATATATCATAAAGGTCTGTGAACATCTAACTTCCGCGGGTACATACAATTTGTAACACCTTTATGTATTTACAGGGTGTCCTAAAGGTCTGGAACCATGGGCACTTTAACGAATGTGTTCCACATGTTCGCCTTGTAGTTCGAAACAAATGTGGATTGACAGCAGGATTAACTCGACATTTCATGCTTTGACAGCGGCATAATCAGCCACGTATCTGAAATTTAGAAAAGCTGTAAATCACCTATAGTTCCAGACTTTTTGAACACCCTGTATATGTTCTAACAAAATTCGAAAACAAATTTCTCTCAAAATAGAGAAGCAGTTTGTTGAAATCAGTGGAATAAGAAACATTAATGATTCTGTCTAATCCAATTGGGAGTTCATTAATAATGCCACATGGAGTCTTGTGTTCCTTAATCCAAAGTATAGCATCGTCATAGAGTACAAACTACAACAAAAATTTTCCATATAACATAACAATTCAGTTACCTTTGACAGTGAAATACTGTTTCAAGGTGCTTTATAACATTATATGGAACTTCTACTGTTTCCAGAGGAAAGGTAGGAAGAGTATAACATATTACAATAGTAAATTAGAATTTTAAAGAAAAAAATCACCTTTAAAACTATGGTAATGATTTATTAACTTAGTGACGTTTCGAGCAAACGCTCTTTTTGAAGCCATAAACAAACCTGTCGGTTAATGACAATTACAGGAACGTTTTGAAATGAAACAATACACAAAACAGAGTGTAACGCGAGATAGAACTACGAGAATTAAACACTATAGTAAAACAATATAATAGAGCTGGTGATTAAAGAAAACAAGTTTACATAGCAAAGAAAGAAATAACTTAGAAGTTTTAAGATAATAAACGAAAGGTATTAAAAAACATTTATAAAAAGCTGAACCGTACGTTAATACCCAAAGGACTTAAACAACCCAATTTAAGTAAAAAGCTGAACCGTACGTTAATACCCAAAGGACTTAAACAACCCAATTTAAGTAAAAAGCTGAACCGTACGTTAATACCCAAAGGACTTAAACAACCCAATTTAAAATACTATTTCTTTTTCGATGGTGGTTCTTTTATTGGTTTTAGAGGGAGTATGACGTAAGGCAAGTGCTTTAAAGTGCTCAAGAGAATGATCAGCTGTGTTTTACTCCAAGTATTTACACAGTATGTCTTTTATGTTTAAAGAATTATTCAACATGTGAACTGAAACCTCATGAAGCTAAAAAAATACATAAATTTCAATTGAATATTTAACTAGAATGGTTTTTCAGTGAGAAATATTTTAAGGAGTTTGATGAAAAAGATAGTCTTCCTGATCCTCATTAGAAATAAAACACATTTTTTGTTAATTTCCCCGAAAGGGGCCGAACACCGACTGGCGGGGTCACCTGTTTTAACCACTTGCACCACTATGCATTAGTGTGTTGCCTGTCAGTCAGTCAGTAGGCACTAAAATGACGTTACATAAAGGATGCTTAACGTTGCAATTTGTACTGTCGTGATGTCAGTAAAACGTGTCCATGCCATGAATCACCAGAAGAATTATGCACTTTGGAAGCTATAACACAGCATGACATATAAGCTTCAAAAGCAAAACATAAAAATATATGTCATTCTTAATTTAAGTTTTATTTATTATTGAAATAGAACACTTTCGGAGACCCTGCGCAATTACATCTAGTATATTCCGAGCATTATCAGATGGGATTGTTTTTTATGCGAACTTTGTCAAAATTGGTTTAAATCTGGATAAGGGAAAAAAATTAACAAGTGCATTTCATGATTAAAATGCAGATCAGCCTTTGAAAATCTGTCTGGCAGGTATAGATTTTGTTATTGTGGATTTATGAATTATGGTATTACGTGTACCATGTCAACTGCAGGATGTGGATTTATGAATCATGGTTATTCGTGTAGCATGTCAATTGCATCAAATTTTTTCTACTGTTACACTGTGATTTTTAATTTTATTTGATAATATTGGATACATTGTAATTATCACTTTCAATCTAATAATACGAGTGATCTACATGAAATTTTTGGTTTTCCTCAAACTCATGTTGTTTTGCACAATATTCAAATGTATTCTTGTTTTGTTTGTTTTTTCACGAAAACCTGAAATTTGTTTTAAATAATTTGTGGTCTTCCAATGGGACAGTGTTAAGTTTACGGAATGAAAACGCTAAAATACGAGGTTCGATTCTCCGTGGTGGGCTCAGAATATAGCCCAATGTGGCTTTGCTCTAAAACACAAACAAATAAACAGACTAACATAATTACAGTGATTTGTCAAAGTAGGGATAAAATATTCTTAAATTTTAAGTAACTCAGTTTTTGTAGTTATGACTTTCTTGTTTCAGTACTTTTAATAGCAGTAAAACTTTCAATATTATTATAGCTAGCTAGGTTACGTATATATATCGATCCACACTTGTCTTTATAAAATGTAATAATTTTTATCATACTTGTTCTTATAAGATCTCGTTAAAAAATACAAATCATACGAAATATTTAATCGTAGAAATCTTGAGGAATTGAAGAAAAAACTCATCAATAATTCATAGTTAATTTCATTGCTTAAGAAACAAAACATTCAGCTATCAATACACTCATTCATCTATTTTTGTTTCTTTCATCTTTCTGTCCCTCCTTCCTCGACTCATTTAGTTCTTACATATCAATCAATCTGTGCACAAGGATTTTTGATCGATCATTAGTCATTCTCTCTCATTTTTATCTTGTTTTTTTTTCTATCCTTTTGTCTATCCGGCCTTAAGGTGGCAAGGTGGTCTATCGCTTGTGTTATAAGCCGACTGTGTATCCAATGTTCTGTCAAATTAACGTCCACTAGTAATTTGGCTTATTGACCCATCTGCCCGTTTTTTCCACCAGAATCCTCCAGGCATTTTGTCCATATTCGTTTACCCGATGGACCATTCATGTATTCACATTTCTATGTATGAATGTTTTCTTTGTTCAATCTTCTTCTTTACCCCTATTTTTTGTTTGTTTTTCACTAACTTTTTTAACCTATTTGATCAATTGATTATCCAACTTTCGGTCAGTTTAAATATGTTTTTTTTCATTCATTTTTCGGGCCAATCATTCGTTCATTAGCCAATATAAAAACATTTCTTCAGCACCTCCAGTCAGTCTGTCCACCATTATACATATCTATAAACTATTGTGTCCATCCCCTCGTCTCCTTGCTAATGCTTCCTAATTGTTAGCCCTATCTTTCATTGAGATGTTTTTGTTTGTCTATAATTTACACCTATCCATCATTAAAACAAGAGTATCAGCTCATTAATCAGCCAGTCACTTGACTATCTCAATCTATTTGACAGTTTTCAGCTATTCTGATACTTACTGCTGTCTCTCTATGTTCACTTATTAAATCATCCGATCGATTTGTCTGTCTTTTTCACTTTTACGTCTGCTCGTTTAGATAAGCATTTATGAACATAAAACTGTATGTACTTTCATTTGTCAGACAAATCCTCCGTCAGTTTATTCACTAACTATTTTGACCACTTAAAGATCATCTTGACTTTTACAGCCCTCTCAACTTGTTGGTTACTAATTTGGTATATTTCCTCTTTTTTTGTATTTGCCTTTTCCTTAATTTGTCTTTATGTGTGTGTGTGTGTGTGTATATATATATATATATATTGTGTGTGTGTATGCATACAGACTAAGGTGTATCGGAACAAATATGAACGAAGAACACTTGTAATTAACATATCTATTGCGTTTACGAACATTGCCGCTCAGGTCTCTCATACTATCAGTTTTTTCTTTTTTTTACTTTTGAACTAAACAGCTTACTTTTGTTGCTGAAAGGGGTGTTTTTCTCCATTTCCTGCCTCTGTAAACATGTGAAGTGACCTTCGGATAATCCGAAGTTTCTAGATTTGATTAGACTTGGAGAAATATATATATATTTATTCATAGTACGTATAGTGTTTATCATTTTGTGAACGAAAATGGGACCGAGTTATTCTGTACTAAATAGGCCAGCTATTGGTTACTATTTGATATTTTATTTATATTTATTGAAACGAAAACAGCTCGTTCTATAATTATATGTTTTTTTTCATTTTACGACCTAATCTTTCCAAAGAGTGGTGTTATAATATCAGCTGATAGATGAAGCTTAGTTAAATCAATAATCGTAACTAGCTGTGTTTGCGCAGGGTCCTCGAAAGTGTTCTGTTTCAAGTGTAAATAAAACCTAAATTAATAGAAACAAATATTAATATTTCTTGCTTTTCAAGTTCATATGTCATGCTGTGTTGTAAGGCTACAGAGTGAATAATTCTTCTCGTGATTCATGGCATGCGCACGTTTTACTGACGTCACGACGGTACAAGTTGCAACGTCAAGCGTCCCTTATGTGACATCATTTTATTGCTTACTGACTGACTGACAGACAAATACACTACTGCATTGTGGAGCGAGTGGTTAAAACTTCGGCCCCCCTTTCGGGGAAAATATAAATTTTCACTTTCATTCTTGATTTTCCCTCATACATCCACTGAAGATGTTTTTCTATCTTTCTTTTTTGCAACAATGAAAATATAATGATCTTTTGAACCTGTGATAATGGCTATAAAACCCCTAAAATTAATATTTTGACTCCACAAACAAAAGTTCACAGCGATAGTGAAAACAGACTGAGAAAACACTGGAAAAGCTTTCCTGTAAAAAGAATACCCAGAGGAATTCAACTGGTTTATCATAATTAGTTCAATACTTTTTACTTCTTTCCAGTAAAAAGAATACCCAGAGGAATTCAACTAGTTTATCATAATTAGTTCAATACTTGTTTACTTCTTTCCAGTAAAAAGAATACCCAGAGGAATTCAACTAGTTTATCATAATTAGTTCAATACTTTTTTACTTCTTTCCAGTAAAAAGAATACCCAGACGAATTCAACTAGTTTATCATAATTATTTCAATACTTTTTTACTTCTTTCCAGTAAAAAGAATACCCAGAGGAATTCAACTAGTTTATCATAATTAGTTCAATACTTTTTTACTTCTTTCCAGTAAAAAGAATACCCAGAGGAATTCAACTAGTTTATCATAATTAGTTCAATACTTTTTACTTCATTGTCTATCAGAATAAACAACGAGATCATTAACTCCTTTGTTTCTAAATATGTAGATTATTAACCTTATGTTTTATACCTTTCTTTGCAAGAGATTTTCACTTATGGAACTTGGTGAATCCAACAGATAACATAAAGCTGAATATTAAAGCTTGATCACTATATTTACATGTACATGTATTCTTTGTTTTTGATTTTTAAAGCAGGTATTACGCCATACGATTCTTACTGTAAGCTAGCTTACAATTGGTGTTTATCTAATGATGTCATAACCCTCTTGTAGGACTCAACTTATAGTTCTAGACAAAATTACTGTATATTGAAATAACTTAGATGACATATAATTCGAGCTGTGCTAGAACTGAGACAAGTATCCAATATTTCGCTGAGATAACCCAGTATTTCAAGAGTGACCTTCATACATATGTATCTGAAAGAAAACGCTATTTGTTTTGTTACATGTTTCAAAATACATTTGTTAAACTCTATAACCTACGTTTATCAGGATATTCGTAAGCTTATTAGTCTTCAGAAAATTGTGGATAGTAAATAAGATAGTGTTTCAAATGACATGCGAAACTTATCAGTTCCTTCAACTTTCGAGCGAATATTTTTTTTTTCAGCAGTGAAAGTTTTCTGCGTGAAATTGGGCGGTGTAATCAACTATTGCTATTGTGAGCTTATATAACACTTTTCAGAACGAGATTCTTCCTAAAATCAATTGAATCTTATGTTCAAACGGGGGGTGGGGGAGAGAGAGATGTCAGAATAAATCAACCTCACTTAAAAATCCTGATTTTTCAGTTACTGTACAATTTATCATTTTTCGTAATGCAGAAAAATTTCGCAAGTTGATTTCCTGTGGAAATACTTGTTCTTAAACAAATATATATATTGCATCAACAGATAAATTTATTGTTAGATAATTTTTGATGTTTCGACATTACTTTATTCTGGACTTTTTAGATAGTCCTGATAGTGTGTGTTGGTCTCGAGGGCAAAACGTAACAATTAACACCATTTAAGAAATACTTTGAAGGAATACTTTAGCCGTAAATTCTTTAAGTTGAACTCTTGATTGGGTAGGTTTGTTGTGTATTCAATGAAACCAAACTATAAACTTGATAAATTATTGTTTATTGAAATATTGAAAATATGTCTCATTTCTCCTTTAAGCAACACTTAAATAACGTACTTTGAATCCTTTCATCCAGAAAAGCATTAGATTGGTAAAACAATGTTAAAAAATCAAATTAGTACTTTCAACCCAGAAATTACATGTAGTTCTACTAACATACACAAGATTGTGAAAAAAGTTACATTGGACACATAAATTTTCATTTAAATTTGATATAAAAAGGAATTGAAATAATAACATAACGTAAGGATGAATCTTTCGAAAGAAACCGATATCTGTCCTTTTTTGTGGAGCGCTAAATGAAAAGCATGGGTTGGAGTTCGTTTCAATAAATTACATTAAACACCTGAACCCGATACAGGTTGTCAAACAAACTACATTAAACACCTGAACCCGATATAGGTGTCAAATAAACTATATTAAACACCTGAACCCGGTACAGGTTCCCAAAAAACTACATTACACATCTGAACCCGGTACAGATTCTCAAATAAACTACATTGAACACTTGAACCCGGTACAGGTTGCCCAATAAACTACATTAAACACCTGAACCCGGTACAGATTCCCAAATAAACTATATTAAACACTTGAACCCGGTACAGGTTGTCAAGGAAGATTCTGAAGCAGAAGTTGATGTGTGGGTGTGAAAATACATTGCAGTGTGGAACATCATGAGAGTGTGACATGTTGCCCAACAGGAGTTGCCAACATGAAGTTTCTAGATATCCAGTATACAAACAGTGCTCTGCTATGTACTCACAATATGAGTCTGCTAGTCAGAATCTATTTGTTTCCACTAAAGTTTTTAAAACTTGTTCAGTTTGATGGTAGATATTTCAATGATATTTTGTATAGTTTAAAGACTAGAACTCGGAGCAGTTTATTCCATACAAGTGTAATAGTTGCGTGAGTTGGAGGGACGTTTAAAGGCTTGCGACGTTATAATCTAGGTAGCTTTGTGTTAAAACAACAACAATCCAACCTGACAATATTATTACCTTGAAACTAAACTTGTGTCGTGAGTGCTTTATGAACGGAATCATCAAACTGCTGCAATACGCACTGGTTTGGTTACAAAAACCTCTGCCATGGCCTTTGGAACGTGTTTATTTGAGAGTTCTTGATCCTTTGGGATTTAGATGCAAACACTTCATAGATAGGTCCTACACCCAATGCTCAGAATGAGGCCCACGCCATGGTACGTCCACCACAATACTTCGCAGCTGACATAGTGCTATCCTAGTCGATTCGTTCATCTATCTGCTTCTAGATCCATATTTAACCGTGTGAAACACGATGAAATAGCTCTTATCATGGATTAACTAGATTCCCACTGTCCCTATCTACTATCTAGCGAAACCACAGCCAAGGGAACGGACTTGGAGAAATCACAGAAATTCCAGTGCTGATAGGATTTACACCAAACAGAGCTTTAAATAATTGTCTTTTTTTCAGCAAAGTCCACACAGGGGAGTTCAATTACTTTAGAACACTCTTTGACAAAACAAATTATTTCTTCTCTCGTCTGTTATCACAATATAGTCAGTGATAAATTCACTTTAGAAATTGGCTGTCATGGCTAAAGTCACAGGCAGCCTAACTTCACTTTTACTTTCACTTTTATTAACTTACTTTCACCGCCGTTTACAACTGTATAATCCTGGCTGGTTCGCAAATGTGAAGTTGTGTAAGGCCGGATTCTTTACAGTAGGTGTCTGTGATTTGTTGGCGATAAATTTCAACAATAAACGGACAGCACATAATCTCACTTGGTTTAAAATATATATATTCAAGACAAGTCAAACGTATGCACAAGAATGCGTTACACTAAGGTGAGTTTCACAGTTTGTATTGTAATAACAATAAGGATTGTTTGTTTTATTTGTTTGTTTGTTGTTTTTTAATTTCGCGCAAAGCTACACAAGGGCTATCTGCGCTAGCCGTCCCTAATTTAGCAGTGTAAGACTAGAGTGAAGGCATCTAGTCATCACCATCCACTGCCAACTCTTGGGCTACTCTTTTACTAACGAATAGTGGGATTGACCGTCACATTATAACGCCCCCACGGCTGAAAAGGCGAGCATGTTTGGTGGGACGGGGATTCGAATCCGCGACCCGCAGATTGCGAGTCGAACTCCCTAACCTCCTGGCCATGCCAGGCCAACAACAAGGAAGAACAATTTTTTTGTCAAAGGGTGTTCTAAAATAATTGAACCAGCCTGTGTGGACTTTGACGAAAAAGAAACAATTATTTAAAGCTCTGGATACAACTGTGATAACTAATAGTGTAACGAATTCTTATATATATATTTTAAAACAAGTGGATTGTGTGCTGTCCGTTTATTGTTAAAATTTGTCGCCAACAAATCACAGACACCTACTGTAAAGAATCCGGCCTTACAAAACCTGACAATAACTATCTCAAGCATTGATTTATCCAAAACTTCCAACAAACCATAATTTATTCTCCTTCAAATCTACATAATGTACAAAGTTTTGGAATAATAAATATGCCTCGATACTACTCATGTTCCTATCTGACATATCTCTGTATTTTTATATTCAATTAATATTTTGCAGAAAATGTTGCATTGGTAGGCTACGTCATAAGCTTAATTTAGATACCTTTGAAGGAGCAGTGTATATACATTGTTACGACAGCGGAAGTCACGTGACGCTGGTAACACGTGATGAGTTTCTAGAAGATTCACGAAGAGACGAGAACAATGGAATTAAATTGCAGACAGAGATAGAGATGGACAATTGAGTCAAGTGCGTGAATCGTTCGTTGTGAATTATAGCGTTTGTTTAAGTTAAACTGACTGTGATTAAGTGTATTGCAAAGTTGTATGGAGAGAGAATAAGCTAGTTTTATTTAAGAAAGGACTTGTATCGCTAAAGTTTCAAACGAACAGAGACGTAACAATATGTATGTGTTTCTGTCTCTGTAAGTCAATCACCAATCAACAAATTAAGTACCAAAAACTGGGGAATAAAAAAGTAATTTGTAAGGTGAGGTTAAAGTAAACAATTTACTTGTCATTAGACATTAGTATTAGACCTATTAAGTTTTTAACATTGCATTCTGTATCTAGTCCTTTAGGTATTTTCAGAAGTATACTCTTCTAATTCTTTAAAATCCGTAAGAATACAGTGTTAAAAGTATAATAAGCCTAATACTAATGTCTAATGACATGTAAATTAATTATGCTTCGCCAGCTTGAAAAAGGCGTTCAAACCATAACAATTGTTGTTGTAATAAATGGCCTATATAAATAGTGTTCCAACCATTATTGTTTCTTTTTTTTTTGTATCCCAGCCATTCTGATGAGCTCTGGTTCGAACGAAACACGTCATCGGTAATGGATACGGCAAACATAGTGTGGTTGGAATATTGTTATACATTTTTATAATTCTTGCAGATCCCTAAGGGACTAGATATAGAATGCAGTGTTTAAAAAAAGAGAACATATAGGTCTATCTGACGAATTTATTATTATATATATTTATTTTAATATCAACGTTTGTTTAAATTAAATTTATATTTAGAAACATACATATATTATACTGTTAAATATGTATTTCGAAACTTTCGCCTATTCTCCAAAGTTGTAGAAGATTCTCGAGAGTGAGAATCAACAATATATGTGTGTATGTAAACCATGGTATTAACGTCAGTATTGTTATGTAAACTGAAAATTCGAAAAAGTATCCACGTGCCTATAAATATAACCAACGCGACGCACCAAAAAAAGAATATGTATTATTAGTTTCTTACAGTCAGTTTGCCATAAACTTCAGAAGCTATAATTGTGATTGTTATAACGCTTATCAATCAGAAAACTTCATATATTTGACCAGTTGTATTTACAAATTCCGAACATTACAAATCATTTAACTTTAGT
>NW_013669084.1:33006-34458 GCF_000517525.1 Limulus polyphemus
TTTTTTTTAAAAAACATAACTACTTATAATGCTCCCTAAATAATAATAAAATAAATTACAGTGAAAGCAATGAAGATTTTGTAGGTTTTGAACCAAACTAATTAACAATAAACCTTTTTTTGATTTACGGTATTTTCTTATTTTGATGTTTTGAGCTCTTTCGTGTTTAGAACAATATATACCAATTTTTAAAGTATCAAATTGAATTTTTGTTCAATAAAGATCTTTCAAATGCGACTGTAGCTTTTTTTTTCCCAAAACTTTGTCTTCAAAATAAGAGTGCGTCTTATATTCCGAAAAATACGGTAATTCACTCTTGCTCAACATCGTTTTTCTGTAGCTCAAGCCAGACTTCCTCAGACAAAGATTTTGGACTTTCAGCAACAAGAGAAGTGCTAAAAAAAGAGGGGCGCGCGTATACTCGATATGATTTTATTACTTTATCAGGATCTCTGCCACCCTACCCTCAAATTGAAATTATTTTAGAAAGGATTAGAGTAAATTAATCTATGAGACCTTTTTTTCTTTTTTATTACCTATATTTTTGTGCTCTAGCAATACCAAGAGTAAGGCGAGCGTATATCCGATTCAATTTTATTACTCATCAGGATCTTTACCAATCTACCCTAAAATTGAAATTCTTTTAGGCAGGATTAGAGTAAATTAACCTACGAGACATTAGGTGTGGTCAAATACATCAGTCGAAAGGGTTTGACCTCTTGAGTCCACAACTGTAATTAGATCTCAAATCGATCAAAAGATGAAGGAGCTATGAGATAAAAGTTTGTACTTGAAAAAAAAAACTCAGAGCTCTTCTATGAGCCGCTATGCCGCGACTAAAAAGAACAGATAATCGTACCCAGAACAACATAGTTCTTTTTCATAATCTTTCATGACAACAGTTCTATGTTACATGAGAAGCGACTTCTAATATTGCTTGTTGGTTTGTTTTAAAGCAGACACATCGGGCTATCTGCTGTGGCCACTACGGGGAATCGACCCCCGGATTTCAGCGTTGTAAGTTCTTAGACTTACCCTTATCCCACCGTGAGACTCGACTTCTAAGAAAAAAGGACTTACTACATCTAAGTGAGCTTTTAAACACAATATTACAGATAAATTGTTACCCTCTCTACTCGTCTGTCACCCAACTTTCGTGTGACACATACAGAATTACAGTCTTATAGTTTCTCCTACTCGTCTGTCACCCAACTGTCGTGTAACACATACAGAATTACAGTCTTATAGTTTCTCCTACTCGTCTGTCACCCAACTGTCGTGTGACACATACAGAATTGCAGTCTTATAGTTTCTCCTACTCGTCTGCCACCCAACTGTCGTGTGACACATACAGAATTACAGTCTTATAGTTTCTCCTACTCGTCTGTCACCCAACTGTCGTGTGACACATACAGAATTACAGTCTTGTAGTTTCTCCTACTCGTCTGTCAC
>NW_013669084.1:35123-45897 GCF_000517525.1 Limulus polyphemus
ATTCGTCTGTCACCCAACTGTCGTGTAACACATACAGAATTGCAGTCTTATAGTTTCTCCTACTCGTCGGTCACCCAACTGTCGAGTAACACATACAGAATTGCAGTCTTATAGTTTCTCCTACTTGTCTGTCATCCAACTGTCGTGTGACACATACAGAATTACAGTCTTATAGTTTCTCCGCTATAAAGAAATTAAGCTCAAGATAATTTCTACATACATATTCTATGATATAGCAAGGTAGGTTTATGATGTTAAACCGACGCATGAACATTGGTAGTGAAGAACAGACATAATGAAATGAAAACAATATATATATTTTTATTTTGGATAGAATTTAGATACAAAAAGTGAAAACGTTTGATGGTCTAAGGTCGTGGAGATAAACATAAAAAAAATATTATTTTCGTGTGCGGATTTGTCATCCAAGGAAAATATTATAAACGTTGAGTATGTTAATTCTATGACAGAACAAAGCTAAACATATGAAAGTCACTGTCACAAACTCAGTAGAAAAATACAAGCTAAGCATTCAAAGAAAAATCTGCTACAGTTAAAATAACGTAAAAATATTATATTTTATATGTAAAGTTAGGTTATAGAATTTCATATTATAACCAAAGAGTTTTGAAGTATCAGTTATAGAGTTTCAGATAGTAACCAAAGAATCTGTAAGTATTAACTATAGAGTTTCAGATAGTAACCAAAGAATATGTAAGTATTGGCTGTAGAGTTTCAGATTATAACTAATGACTCTGTAAGTGTTAGCTGTAGAGTTTTAGATTATAACTAAAGACTCTGTAAGTATTGGCTATAGAGTTTCAGATAGTAACCAAAGAATGTGTAAGTATTGGCTATAGAGTTTCAGATTATAACCAAAGAATCTGTAAGTATTGGCTGTAGAGTTTCAGATAGTAACCAAAGAATCTGTAAGTATTGGCTGTAGAGTTTCAGATTATAACTAATGACTCTGTAAGTATTGGCTATAGAGTTTTAGATTATAAATAAAGACTCTGTAAGTATTGGCTATAGAGTTTCAGATAGTAACCAAAGAATGTATAAGTATTGGCTATAGAGTTTCAGATTATAACTAAAGACTCTGTAAGTATTGGCTATAGAGTTTCAGATAGTAACCAAAGAATCTGTAAGTATTGGCTATAGAGTTTCAGATTATAACTAAAGACTCTGTAAGTATTGGCTATAGAGTTTCAGATTATAACCAAAGAATCTGTAAGTATTGGCTGTAGAGTTTCAGATTATAACTAAAGACTCTCTAAGTGTTAGCTGTAGAGTTTCAGAAAATGTTTATATAACAATCGGGTATATCTGAATACATAAAAATACAACTGATACATTATTTTGAGTTTATAATTATCAGCCACTTGTCAATAATGTTTATATAACAATTGCTTATGTCTGAGTACATAAAAATACAACTGATACATTATTTTGAGTTTATAATTACCAGCCACTTGTCAATAATGTTTATATAACAATCGCGTATGTCTGAGTACATAAAAATACAACTGATACATTATTTTGAGTTTATAATTACCAGCCACTTGTCAATAATGTTTATATAACAATCGCGTATGTCTGAGTACATAAAAATACAACTGATACATTATTTTGAGTTTATAATTACCAGCCACTTGTCAATAAAATCTATATAACAATCTGGTGTATCTGAGTAAATAAAAATACAATTGATATATTATCTTCAGTTTATATATATATATATTCATATTATATCAACAAAACTTATATAGATATATTATTATTTTACATATGTAAGTTATCATTTTAAACATATAATGAATTTAATATTTCAAATACTGCATATTAACCATACAGCTTTAATAGTAAAAAATACTATTGCTACAATTCAAGCTTATTTTAATCACAAAAAATATAGAAGCGGTACTCTGGCCTTGCTACATTGTCCACTGCTCACGGGCTGTTTATATCAATGAATAAATGTGTGTGAAAGAACTTTATGTATAGTCTCTTGTACAAGAAGTCACAATGACATTACAATATGTTATATTTAACGAACAAAGAATGCCTTAAGTTAATGTTATGTGTTCAAGGTAAAATAGATTAATTGTTGCATATAAATATTTTGCTGTACTGCCTGTCATAATTCTTTCTATTATACATTTACATCGTTCCTATTTTAGATTTTGAGAGTACCACTAGTGGACATCCAAATAATTTCAAATTTAGTCTTTGCCTCGGTTGCAAGCAAACCTTGCCCATCTTCAATGATTATTATTTCTAATGTTGATAAATTCTGCTCTTCCTTATAGAACACTAGGATGATCAAACAATGAACAAAACAAGTCTGCTCAGGATTGTAGTCAAATGTAACTGAATCTGACTTTAAATGCGTGCTTGATATCATATTTACGATCTTGTGTGAACTCAATAACCTAAGCTTTGTTAGAGCAGGAAATGGGAAACTTTTCTTCTGATATCTGATCACAACTGTACTCAACGTGACTTTTTGTTTGAGGTTTGAATGTCACTTTCAAGGACATGGTTTGCAGGTGTTGTTTAGCGCGCATTTAGCTCTATATGATCATAACGTTTTGTCACACGTGCATGCAATAATTTTACTTAGCTAACTTTCAAAACAAAGCTTTGACATGCTTTATTTTCAACTTTGTCAAATATATTCATCTCACAACATTAAAGAAAACAGTACGTTTTAATGTTGAATGAATAATAAATCAGGAGTAAACATTCTTGAATAATAACCCAATACATTTCTATAGAATATTAATTAACAGCACAAGCAGTAACTTCAGTGTGAAAGATAATTTACAATACGGTTGAAATTAATTAGTGGTCTATAATCACCTTATCAGGCTTACCTTATTAGCTCATCTTCTAGCTAATCTGACTTGTAGCCTTTTTACCTTAATTCAGTAATCCAAGTAAGGGCTTCCAGAACGTAGAAATTTACTTTGATTATTGAGAATTAGGAAATCTAAGTTGTTGTTGTTGTTTTGGGGGGTGTCCTTGGGTCCTAATATCTAAAATGTTTAAACTTATTTTATGACCATTTTTATAATAACTTTGGTTATTTGTTTTAAATGTTTCCCGGTAAGACAGTGCTAAGTTTACAATCCTAAAATTCAGGGTTCGATTCCTCTCTGTGGCATTGTTCTAAAACAAATAAACAAATTGTCTGTTTGAAGACCAAATACATCTACATTCCTGTACTTAAATCTTTTGATTATTTCTCTATTTTCTTGAAATCCCAATTATATCTATTAACAGAATAACCCAAAACCTTGTTTTAACCTAATATTCACAATAGCTGAATTCTAGGCATAACTTATAATTCACCTGATATTATCAATCACTCTTTATATGAAACTAGCAGAGTACCCAGCGTTGCTCCAATGAAAATGGCTATAAATATCCTGAGTTGTTTTAATTAAATCAACTATATTAATCGTGATATTTTGCAAAAATGATTTTTTTACCTAACTAAATATTTTGATTAAAACCAATATCAATGTGCGAAAAAATAATAATTTGCTAAAGCTATTTAATCAAAGTAAAACCGGGTACATTGCTCCTGCTTCTTGCATGTGTTTTGCATGACCTTTTAGAGGTCTTGATTTCTGCTGTATGGTCAAGTGTCGTTTCAGTGTATTCTTACTTTATTATCGTTCCATTTAATAAATAATTGGTTTATTATCTTCTCGTTGCAACATAACGTAAGTGACAATTTGCCGATAACAAACGTTTTTGTAAAGTCATCATATAGCTGGTTCTTGCGAGTACACGCAAGTAAAGCAAAAGATATGGCTGAAGCAAGCCTATTTAGTTGCGGAAGTGTGCGCGCATATTCGAGTGAAAACATCAGCCTTTTTCAGTTAAGAGAAGCTAGAGAACAGGCAAGTATTTGTAGAAGAAAGAGAAAAGGAGGGAAATAGCTCAAATGAAGGCTCCACGAAGTTTTAAAATCGTTTTAACACATAATTGATCATGGATAAAATTATTAGAAGTCCTCATCTATAGAATAAGGCCCGGCATGGCCAAGTGGTTAGGGCGCTCGACTCGCAATCTGAGGGTCGTGGGTTCGAATCCCCGTCCCGCTAAACATGCTCGCCCTTTCAGCCGTGGGGGCGTTATAATGTGACGGTCAATCCCACTATTCGTTGGTAAAAGAGTAGCCCAAGAGTTGGCGGTGGGTGGTGATGACTAGCTGCCTTCCCTCTAGTCTTACACTGCTAAATTAGGGACGGCTAGCGCAGATAGCGCTCGTGTAGCTTTGCGCGAAATTCAAAAAAACAAAAACCAAACAAACATCTATAGAATAAACGTAAATAATAGCCCTATTGATCACACATTACCGAAAAAAAAATCCGGCCTTTTCAATTTGAGATTAATTGGTCGTCCTGTTTGTCAAATATTGCTATATTGGTCACTTTGGTCTCAACTTATGGCCTGTGAGGCCGCGGCCACATAGCCAATGTAACTTCCCGCACAAAAATGTATCAGTACCCCTAGTTTAGAGTTTCCAGCTTTAAAAATGTGGCCGTGCATAAGGAACAGACCCACAGAGACAGAAAAATAAAGAGAGTGAGACTTATATATTTAGATTTAAAGTGTACGCCTACTATCATTAATTTGTGAATATTTAAGTTTAGTAGCACAACTTTAACACTTGAGCGACATATCGTGAGTTACATTGTTTATCAAATTATCACCTAGTGTTTTTAAGTAAAGATCGAAAACTAAAATCATATAATGACGCCATCTACCAATAATTATGGTATGAACAACGAGCTTGTCATAGTCATTAATGTTAATACATTTATAAATTCTGACGCCGAGTATTAGAACCTTTCGTTTAGTGATACACATAAACGACGTGTGAAGGAGAATCATGAGTACTAGCTGCTTTTCGGACTATCTTACACATCGTCTGTAACTGAGTAACACGTTTCTCCACATAATGCTTTCTTTCAAATAAAGCAAACCATTCATTATTTCATTTAGTTTAGAGCCCGGCCCATAATTACATCCTCTCCTTCCTCGAGGCTTTACATCGATTTATACAACGGGACAAGAAAAGCTTTAGACAACGGGCGTCCGAGATTCGCGAGCATGGGCCGAGGGCTAGAATAGTTGTTTATTGGCGAGGAACGTGTTAGACGCACCGGGCGGTCCTTATGATGGCTGGGAGGCTCTGTCTCGCTCCACCAGCCTGGAGCTCTGTCGGAGATTTTTGTCGTATCTGCTAAAACGCGGTTGTAATCGTTTCAACGTTGTGTTCACCAAAGGACTACTGTAGTTGGCAAATGTAATCAGTTTTTGTTACTCAGTACCGTTCTCATCTATGTTGCTAAAAGAAAATAGGTTGGTTGTACTTGTGGCGTCTAAAAATGACGTTTGTGTATACGACAAACGATGAATGCCTAGCGCACAACACGAAATTCGTCATTTTCCACTTGCTCTGACATAGTCATGGCGTTATGTGAAGGTCTGCTCCAACCCTTAGAAAAGTGGTAAAATATCCCCAAGGTTTATTAAATGTTTGTAAAGTTAACTATTTATTATTAAGTATTTAAGTAAAAAGAACAAATATATTCAGAAACCACACCTCACAGATAGAAGCTGGGATTGTCCTTGAGATATGCTGACCTCTACAACTCTGGAACAGCGGCCGTGGGTCATATGTTTGCAGCTACTTTGCAGAATCATAAAACCAGATGTGGACCAGGTATGTTAATGTACTTTTATCAGTTTCTTTTTTTCACTACATGCTTATTTCAATAGTCGGCATATATAATGCATGATATTTATCTGCATAATCAACCTCAAATGAGCAGAAAATAAATTGTTAATTGTTTTTTTTTTTCTTTTATCTGAATGATCCAATTTCATTATAGTCTGATACTCTAACAAGCTGGAGATTACTCTTTGTCTTGTTAAAGACATAGGCATGTTCACAATTAAAATGTAAAATTAATTAATATATACACAGTTTTTTGTGAACAACGAAACTAGATTGGATTATTTTTCTACACCTTTTCTTCTAAATCTTTTACAACCAATGTTCTTTTGGTATTTTTTAAGGCGCTTTTGATTTCCGTAGCTTGTTTATTATACAAATAAAGACATGCTCTTGCAAAATACTTCGAAATATTCAATGATTTGTTTCAAACTTTTTTAAATACTATATACCAAATGTGCCTTCAAGTATCATCTGTTCGCTTTCATAAAACTAACGATTCAACCATCGGTAAATTTTAAAAACATTTCATAATAAATCAACTATCGGTAACTTTCAAAACATTTCTTGATAAATCAATCTTGAGTGACTTCCAAAACATTTCATAATAAATCAATCGTCAGTGACTTTCAAACTTGGACATTTCATAATATATCAATTATCAGTGACTTTCCGAACATTTCATGTTAACTCAATCATAAGTAACTTTCAAAATATTTTCTAATAAATCAGCCATTGGTGACTTTCAAAACATTTCATAACATATCAATCATCAGTGACTTTCAAAACATTTTATAATAAATCAATCATAAATGACTTCCAAAACATTTCTTAATAAATCAATCTTGAGTGATTTTCAAAACATTTTATAATAAATCAATCATCGGTGACTTTCAGAACATTTCATAATAAATCAACCATTAGCAACTTTCAAAACATTTCATAATAAATCAACCCTCGGTAACTTTCAAAACACTTGTTAAGTCAATCATGAGTAACTTTCAAAACATTTCATAATATATCAACCATCGGTGAATTTTAAAATATTTCATAATAAATCAACCATTGGGGACTTTCAAAACATTTCGTAATAAGTCAACCACAAGTAACTATTCATAATAAACTTTCACAGTTCATCATTCTTTTTTATTGCTCTCATTAATATCTTTATTCCTTTTTGCACAAAACTATTTGTTAGTTTTAGAATTTTTGCACAAATCTTCACAATACTTCGCTTATAGACGCTGCGCTTATATCATGAAAGTGTGATATACAGGCATCTGTCAACAGTGGCTTCAGCGGGCTTGTTCTATATCTTATCAAATCTTGTCATCAACATGTGACATGCTGCCGCTTTCTACGGTTCATAAAGCAAGGTGATGCGCTCACAGATGATAACGACTAAGTTGTTGTAACTTTGTATTTTGTCAAAATCTGCAATCTTATTGCTTTAGCAGTTTTGGAAATTAAGTCTCCCTAATGTATGTCAATGGTGTGTCTATAAATATTGTTTTTTTATTGCAATACTTAGAGTAATCGGCACAATATCGATATATTATTAAAATATGAATTGACGAGTTAAATTTAGACATAACAGAGCAGATGTTGAAGTTTCATTACGGAAACCCTATATACATACACACACGCATAATATATGTATACAGATATATATAAATAACATTACAGTATATATATATATATATGGAAATAAGTAAATAGTACTAATACTATAAATTACATCAAAATTATATAGGTGATACAATCAGCATTATATAACAATGTTGAAAATTAGTATAAAAACCAAAACGAAGATTTGTATCATGAGATTAACAAAAAAGACAAAAACTGTCTATTGTCATTTCCTGCCATTATCCTTTAACTCATAACGGAAAATGTCTGTGGTCATAGCACCCAAAGACGATGGGGATATTCCACCTATCAGACATGATACAAACTAGTTAGACGTTACAAATGATCAGATTAGCGGTTAGGACCAGTGCTTCTCAATCGGGGTTCCTCAACAGGCATCCAGAGGTTCTGCAGGGTTCCGCGGAATGCAAGAGATCCACATATTCTAATACGTAAATACATACTAGTCACATAACAACAGTCCGACTACGTCATAATTCTTTATTAGTATAGCGTGTTTCATAGTCACACAACATAACAACAAGTCACTGCATTGTTTTAAATTAGTGAGTGAGATTAGGTACAAACAGGTGCTTGAGTCATATAAATTTTTATTAGTTGAGAGAGCACGCTTCTCATTATGTATGCGTGTGTGCGCGAGTAATTGGCTCTAGAAATTTTTCATGCTTCGCATGTATGTGTATATATAGCTGCACCAAACATACATACTCTGTCTGGAATTATAGATATAGTATTGCAGTAATGGTTTTTGTAATGAACGCTGTGAAGGGTTCCGTGACACAAATTTAATGCCAGAACAGTTCCGTGGATTCAAAAAGGTTGAGAACCATTACGAGTTGAGTGCTTTGACCCACAACGTCTCAACTCCTACAGCCTGTATTAGATTGAAGGATTCTTTAAAATATATAATATTTTGCCTCACTCGTTATTTACATTATCAAATTCATTGAAATACGCGGTAATTTACACATATATATAGATAAACTAAAGAATTCACCTGTATAGATTATCAAGATCGTTTGCTTTTTTCATGGGTTCTAGTACTTTAAGAATTATCTTAACATACAAATCTTACAGGAGTATGATAAATTATTACACAACCATAAAACTTAATGTGTTCGCTCTCAACTGATAAGATGTATACATATTCATAATAGAAAATACACGTTTGTACTAGAAGGTGAATATAATATTAGAAAATACACGTTTGTACTAGAAGGTGAATATAATATTAGAAAATACACGTTTGTACTAGAAGGTGAATATTATACTAGCAAATACACGTTTGTACTAGAAGGTGAATATAATACTAGCAAATACACGTTTGTACTAGAAGGTGAATATAATACTAGCAAATACACGTTTGTACTAGAAGGTGAATATTATATTAGAAAATACACGTTTGTACTAGAAGGTGAATATTATACTAGCAAATACACGTTTGTACTAGAAGGTGAATATAATACTAGCAAATACACGTTTGTACTAGAAGGTGAATATAATACTAGCAAATACACGTTTGTACTAGAAGGTGAATATAATACTAGCAAATACGCGTTTGTACTAGAAGGTAAATACAATACTAGAAAATGCATATCTATAAGCTACAACAGTATTGAACTATCAAGTATGTGTGTGCGTTTTTCTGCCTTTACCTTTTTCACTCAGAGTTTAATCTTTTTGCTTCCACATTGGTAAATAACATCTTAAGGTTTATGTTGATATTCCAAAAAGAAAAACATTAATAAAGAAATTACGTCCCTTTTTTGTTACTTAAGTCAATCCTGATACATTGACTTTAAAAAAAAAGGTAACGACGAGGTTCCAGTGTAGTTTATTAAAGACTGAACATCAGACAATTCGTGTTTACACAGTGTTGAGCTAGTTTGTATGGACAAACTTACATACGCCTAACCGTAACAATTTATACTGGTCAGTTTTTGAGGAATAGCGGCTGAACTTTATGCATTTCGGCTAGTAAAGATCTTAAACTGTGTCCGAGTTTTCTATTTATAGAATACTGTGTAATAGTGGGCCAGATTACCTTTGATGTGGGCCCGGGGCTTTTAAATTTTGTGGAGCCTCTTTATGCACATTAAATTTTTTCTTTACTAATTTACCACCCCCTTGCCAAATTTTCAACTCTTTCGACGTGCATATATCAATAAAATTATTATTTATTCATTTGGAATACGCCTTTATACGAGGCGATTTATGGAGTTCCAAGACACCAAATGTAATGCTTCACATATACAACATTACAGTGTAACAAGCCGTGTAATCTCACACACACAACGTAATACCACGACAAACAAAGTGCAAATAGAAAGACAACGTAGGGGGAAAAAAGGAAACATCGCGTGACTTGATCACAAGTCAATTATGATCAGGTAATCGCTGTTTTAACAAAAGATGTTGATAAAACAGACGTGCTCTGTCATGCTAATTCGTAATGTCACACATGTTTATATGTTGTTTAATATATTATAGGCTATATTTTTTCAGCCTCTCCCCCCAAATGTGAGGATACCGGGTAACAGCCCTTAAAACCCCTTCGTTAATACGGCTCTGTGTATAATGAATCGACATTACACAAATATATACACATTTAAATCAGAAAAGTATAAGGCAGAAGTGACGCCGTAATGTACGGAATATCTTTACAGAGAAAACCGAACATAAAATGCTTAATTACAAACAAACAGACATTTTCAATTTAGTTTTAACGCTTACATATACGAGCATAACTTGTTTGTTTGTTTGTAGTCAAGCACAAATCTACACAATAATACTCTGTCCATCACGGGTATCGAAACCGGATTTCTAGCGTTGTAAGTCCGCAGACAAACCGCTGTGCCACTGGGGAGCACGAGCATAACACTCCAGTTTCTTCATTCAGGCCCTTCGGTGGCTTATAACAATAAAAATCGGGTTTCGATACCTGCTACCTGCTATGGGCTGTAACGAATTTGTTATTATATATATATTTAGCTTAACATCGACGTTGTTTAGATTAAGTTTATATTTAAAAACATGCGTAGCTCATAGTGTTAAATATGTACTACGAAACTCCCGCCTATTCTCCAAAGTCGTAGAAGATTCTCGAGAGTAACAATCAACAATATATGTATATACGTAAACGCTTAAATGTAGCCCAGTGTTGTTATGTAATCTGAATTTTCTAGAAAACCTTCCCACGCCTATAAATATAACCAACGCGACGCGCCAAGAGAGAGTGTTTCTTAGTAGCTCGCTATAGTCAGTGTGCAATAAACTTCTGAAGCTATAACTGTAATTGTTATAACGCTTATCAATGGGAACACTTCAGATATTTGACCAGGAATATTTATAAATTTCGAACATTACAAA